>NW_015150925.1:37537-38798 GCF_000732505.1 Cyprinodon variegatus | reverse complement strand
TTGCCTGCTTCCTTGTTTCCTTCCTCCCTCCCTCCCTCCCTCAGCAGGAAGCTTGTTTGTGGTTTCCTAATCGCGTTCAGGAAGTGACCCGGGTTCTGCTTCCTTGTTTCCTTCCTTCCTTCTTTGTCTGCTTCCTTGTTTCCTTCCTTCCTTCTTTGTCTGCTTCCTTGTTTCCTTCCTTCTTTGCCTGCTTCCTTGTTTCCTTCCTTTCTTTCTTCCTTCCTTGTTTCCTTCCTTCTTTGCCTGCTTCCTTGTTTCCTTCCTTCTTTGCCTGCTTCCTTGTTTCCTTCCTCCCTCCCTTCCTCCCTCCCTCCCTCAGCAGGAAGCTTGTTTGTGGTTTCCTAATCGCGTTCAGGAAGTGACCCGGGTTCTGCTTCCTGTTCAGGGCTGATAGATTACAACTTCCACTGTTTCCGGAAGGCGATCCATGAGGTGTTCGAGGTGGGAAGTCTGTTTGAAGGCTCCGTCTGGAGACCAACCAGTTCTTCCGGCATCAAGCAGAAGGAGCTGCTGAACGGATTTTAACGCTCCTGCAGACGCCGGATCCGTGGAACGTTCCCAGGAAGGAGAAACGTCCAAAGACTCGGATGAGGCGACTAGAACTTGGAGCTGAAACCTTCCAGGAAGTTGTCCTGATGCAGGTTCCTCTGGAGCTCAGAGAGAGGAACCGAACCAGAACTTGACTCTGATGTTTTATCTGCTTTTAGCCAAATGATCCGTTTCTAGACGTTGATGTTCTGATTTTCTTATGGAGTGAATTTTTAAATAAAGAGGTTCTCCTCTGTCTGGTTCCGTGTCTTTATTACTGATGGACCACAGGTCTGATGATCCGGTTCTCCATCATGCTGGAACCTTCACAGATCCTCAGCAGACTAGATCAATGAGCCTGGAGGCTCCTCTTCTCCTCCATGTTCATGCAGATCAGCTTGGTGGAACCTCATCGATGTCCTGGAACTACTTCTCTGCAGCTGATGGATGAATTGTTGCTGATCTAGAAAACTGCTCTACCTGCTGCCATGTTCTCAGGTTCCTGCTGGGTTCTTTGGAGGAACCGGAACCAGAACAGTTGTTTTCTGGACTCCTTTAACATCTGCTGCTGCTGCTGACATCATCAGGCTGGAGGTTTAAACTGGTGAAGATCTTCATGATGCTTCTGCTCAGTCAGTCAGTTGCTGAACAAACTGATCAAGAGGGCCGGTGATGTTGTGGGGGAGCAGCTGGACACCCTGACCACCGTGGCAGAGAGGAGGATGCTGTCCAG
>NW_015150925.1:31644-36935 GCF_000732505.1 Cyprinodon variegatus | reverse complement strand
TATATTATATTCATCTATTAGTGAGATTCTGTTTATAATGTGATTCATCTCTATATTTATTCAGCAGAAACCATGTCCTGTGTTTATAGAACTATTATTTATTAACCATTAACTTCTAGTTAGACCTAAACTGCATCTCGTTGCCTTGTACCTGTGTAATGAGAATAAAGTTGAATCTAATCTAATCTAGTCTAGTCTAATCTAATCTAGTCTAGTTTAATCTAATCAGGAGAAGCTGAGGTCTGACAGCCTGCAACCACCACCTTCCACCAGCAGGGGGCAGATCGACCCCACTGTTAGATGTTTAAAGGTCCAGACCTGACCATCTTCACCCGCTCCTCATCCTCAGCTCCTTCCTCCCTACCAGCTGATGATGATGATGAGGAGGAGCAGCTGAGGCTTTAAATCCTCCTCAGAGGACATGAGATCCGGTTCCGGTTCGGATCTGATTCAGAATGTAAAGGAATCCCAGATAATCCAGCTCCTCATCCTCACTTTACCATAATAAGTGTGACCGAGGAGGAGGAAGGAGGAGGAGGAAGGAGGAAGGAGGAGGAGGAAGGAGGCGGTCCCTTCCTCCCTCTGGCTCCCTGCAGCTCAGCCTCTGCCTCAGTCCGTGGAAAGTTCACGGAGGAATCACGTGGCGTGGAAGCAGCGGTCCTGATCAGGTAGGTAGGCCCACCTGTACTACTTGTTACACCTGGGGGGGCGGGGTCTAAACTGTGTGTCATTAGTCTGTGATTAATTAGGCTGACTGTCACCATGGCAACAGCTCAGATCTGGCTGAACAGACTGAGGCGTCCAGAGCCGAACCCAGGGGGGGTAACTTCTGATATTTTAAGTCTATTCTGGATTTTAATGCATTTCATCATAAAGAGAATCACTTTGTTCTACTTTTATTTCTCTTCTTTGACTAAATCAGCTGGAAAACCAACATTTTCAGGCTGACCTTTAAACCGGGTCCAAACTGGAGGTTCTGCTACATGTTGGAGTTCAGGACGGGTCTGAGAACCCTTCTGGTTCTGGACTACAGCGGAGCCAGTTCTGGTTCCGGTTCCAGCTTTCAGAGGATCTTTTTAGATCCAGATGGTTCTCTGGGATCCTTCCCTAAGGTTCTGATCCATAAAGCTGCTGGACCGGACCGGACCGTTTCCCAGGTCTAAACAAGGCGGGCCACAGTGACCCCTGACCACAGCTGGTGGTACCAACTGGACCCGGCAGAACCGGCCCTGTTTGATCATCTGTGAGGAAAAATGACGTCTGTAGCTTAAATTTCAGCTAAAACATCCTGATAAGCAGGTTTGGACAGAAAGGAACCAGGAACCGCGGTTCCTTCCTCCTGAGCTGCAGAACCGGAACCAAACCAACTAGAACTCAGCAGAACCTTCAGTGTTTTGGATCTATTCTATGGATCCCATTTCTAGAATATTTGACCTCTTTGTTTTATTCAGTTTTGATGGAAAAACAAATAAGATGTTGAGCTGGAAGGTTTGGACCAGAACCTCTAGAACCGGGTCAGAACCGAGCTTGTGGGTAAAACCTGAAGACTTTCCGTCCATCGAGGTCCTGCAGGGGGCAGCAGTGAGCGCGTCAGGCAGTGACCGAAGCAGCCGACAGTCAGCAGACCCAGAAGAACCGCAGACACAGGATCGGTCCGGTCCTCCTACAGAACCGGGTCTTTGGATCAGATTATTCCCTGGAACAGAACCGCTCAGCTGTGGTTCTGGAACATCTCAGCGTTATTCTGCTGAACTTCAGCTGCAAAAGAGACAAAGACGAGTGGAGCAGTTCTGGAGACGCCTGCCGGGTCCAACTGGTTTCCATAAAAGGTTCTGAGGCGTTCAAAGCTTTGACGCCGTCCTCCATGTTTGTTCCAGAAGCTTTGATGACGCATGAAGGAGGCTGTCGCCACGGGACAATAGACTGCAGACAAACATCCCGCAGGGACAGGAGGGGACGGGGGACAGGAGCAGATAGGAGAGGACAAGGAGGACAGGAGGGGACAGGAGGAGATAGGAGAGGACAAGAAGGACAGGAGGAGACGGGGGACAGGAGGACATAACAAATCTGTCAAACATAACAACCTCTAAAAAATTCCAGTCAGGTTTGCGTTTCGTCCACAGCGCAGAGACAGCCCTAGTCAGTCTCTAACGTCCTCCTCAGGTGATCTGATGTTGGATCTTCATCCCTCCTCATCCTCCTCATCCTCTTCATCCTTTAAACCCCCCAAACTCCCCCCCCCTCACAGTCCACCTGTCTGGAGGAGATAAAGGTACGGATGGAGCTAAACTTTCTTCCACTCAGCAGCTCTAAAACTGAAGCCCTCCTGGTTGGACCTCCTCATCACTTCCTCTGGTTCTAACATCTCGCTCTCATCAACAGTTAGTAGGAACGGACTCACAGCTCACTTTGAAGTCCAATCATTTAAATAAATCATTTATAGGAGCTCTTTCTACCTCCTCTGAAACATTTCCAAACTCCGTCCCATTCTCTCCCTCCCAGACGATGAGAAGCTGCTTCCTGTCTTTGTCTCCTCCAGACTGGACTGTTGCTTCTTCTCACTGGGATCCCTTCGCTCCCAGATCTCAGACCTGCTCCACATTCCCAGAACCAGACGCAGGATCATGGGAGCGTTTTATGCTGCTGCCCCACATCTGCGGATGGCCCCACCCCCCCTGAGGGCTCCTCAATACAATAAAAAAGGCCTTAAAATATTTCTTTATATCAAAACTTTTGGTCCCCTTTAAATGTTTTTTTTTTTCTCTTTTTAAAACAGCTTTTATTATTATTTATTTTTTCATTATTATTATTATTGTTCCTTTTTGTATTTCTTTTTTAATGCTTGTCTTTTTTATAGTACTTTGAGGTCTTTTTGATGAAAAGTGCAGAATAAATTAAATGTATTATTATTATTTTATCATAGAAGACAGGAGGAGATGAGGGGCAGAAGGGACAGGAGAGAAGAAGGACAGGAGGAGAGGGAGGAGATGGGGGACAGGAGGTGTTGTCTGATTGGAGGAACGTCTGGCTGAGCTTTGGAGGAAGTTGTGATGAAAGGCAGCAGATGTTCCTCCTCAGGAAGCTGAGCGGAAGGAGAGCCATTGTTCTGCTGCTGCCTTCAGGAACCGCTCTGGTCTCTGCAGAGACGACTGCGCAGGCGGTTCTGATTCTGGCTGTTCTGATCCGCAGGAGGTCGCCACCATGAGCGCCGCGTTCAGCTGCAGGATCTGCAGCCAGTCCCTCTGTGGACGTAAATACATCAAGGTGGAGGAGAAGCCCCACTGCGTCCGCTGCTACGACCGCCTCTACGCCAACACCTGCCACGAGTGCAAGGAGACCATCGGACACCACGAGAAGGTACTGACCCGACCAGAACCAGCCCTGGTTCTGATGGGACGGAGCAGAATGCTTCAGGCTTTATGGTTGAGGAGGAATCTCACCAACATCTGGATGTTCTGCAGAGTCCAGAACTGAAGGTTGGTCTTTGGAGACATTGTTGGATCTTCAGCCTGTTCTCTGTGGAACATCCAGCTTCTGGATGGTTCCATCCCTGTGGGGTCCAGCAGTTAGCTGTGATGGGTTCATGTCCAGAACCTCCTGGGACTGTGGAGCTTCATCACCTGGACGGGTCTCTGAAGCTCCGCCTGCTTGGTGGAGATTCTCAGTCATCCAGGTCATCCAGGTCATCCAGGTCATCCAGGTCACAGTCGTTCCAAAAACGTTCAAATCAATCCTTTGGACTTTGTTTCTGAGTTTGAAGACGTTTCTCTTCCATCCAGGAAGCTTCTTCAATTCAAAATGTCAGAAATAGCGTTTAGTTCCAGGATTCAGAGAATGGACCAATCAAAGCCTTGCTTTGGTTTAGAAAACATGCAAACTGATGCAGAAGATCAGGTCCGCCCCTCAGGAAGCTTCCTGGATGGGAAGCGGAACGTCTTCAAACTTGGAAACAAAGTCCAGAGGATTGTTTTTTTTACTTTTTGGGAAAGCAGGAAATTCTTTCCTTGGTCGTTTTTAGAAGCTGAAGCTCCGCCCCTCATCCTGGACAGCTGGAGATAAGGAACCACTCCGATTAATGGATCCTTCAGTTTAGAGAAGTAGAGAAACTCTGCAGCTGCAGACGCCCAAAGATCTCTGACAGGATGACGAAGAGTCGCTCTCCTCCTCTTCCTCTTCCTCCTCTCAACTAAACATAAAAACAATCGTCTTCATCCTTCTCTGTCCTCGGAGCGCCGCTGCTTTCCCTCACTTTAATGAGACGACCTTTCACAGCTTTAACTTCTGTAAACATCCATCAGCTGAGAGCAGCCGATGGTTCCAGAGCTTCCTCATAAACATCAGCATCTCTCCCTGGAATCACCTGGAAAAGCTGCTCCCACTTTTTCCAAAACCTCCCAGAACCTCTACTTCAAATCCTTCCTTCCTTCCTTCCTTCCTTCCTTCCTTCCTTCCTTCCTTCCTTCCTTCCTTCCTTCCAGGGTAATGT
Source organism: Cyprinodon variegatus (assembly GCF_000732505.1). NCBI lineage: Eukaryota > Metazoa > Chordata > Actinopteri > Cyprinodontiformes > Cyprinodontidae > Cyprinodon > Cyprinodon variegatus. The sequence goes on along the minus strand of NW_015150925.1, from coordinate 32,449 downwards.
TCTCATGATGTTCTCCTTCTCCCTGCAGGAGCTCATGCATGAGAACCGTTCCTTCCATGAACGCTGCTTCCGGTGCTTCAGCTGCGATCGCTCTCTGGCCGATGAGTCCTTCATCCAGCAGGGCGGCGCTCTGATCTGCAGCGACTGCTACTGCAGCCAGATCTCCTCCAAGTGTGCAGCCTGCAGCCAACCAGTGATGCCAGGTAGATTTACCAGTTCTCCCAGTTCAGAGACGCGTTCCTGACTGGTGACTCAGCAGTTCATGGTCCCGCCCTGCTTTCAGTGGAACTGGAGGAGGAAACCAGACGGGTTTGCTCCAGTGAAAGCATCTGGAAATGGTTTCAGTTCTGGGCTCTGTGAGCAGACCAGCTTGGTTCTGTTAGGTTCTATTGGACCCGTTTCATTTCTGAGCTCCTCCAGAAGCAGCATGACCTTCTGGCCTGTGGAGGCCGGTGACCTGCAGCACGGTGGCGTGTCTTTGGTCTGGTTCAGGTGAATTAAATGGACCAGTGGCAGAAGGTGGTGAGGAGCTGATCTATCCAGGTGTTCTGGATCAGTGACACCTGTAGAAGATCCAGGTCCAAACACTGACCTGCTGCCTCTCAGCTCCAGGGATCAGAAGACTGTCAGGGTTCTTCTTTCTGTTTTGGTCGATTTCTTTTAGCCTGAGCAACATAAATAAACTCAAAGACGTGTCCTACCATGACTATGAAGCTGATCCCAGTGAGAAATGAGTCCCTGGCTGTGTAGGCAGGGCAGCGATAGCCATGCTAACTATGTAGGGGCAGCGATAGCCATGCTAACT
>NW_015150925.1:25962-29521 GCF_000732505.1 Cyprinodon variegatus | reverse complement strand
GGGCAGCGATAGCCATGCTAACTATGTAGGGGCAGTGCTAGCCATGCCAGTCCAGCTCCGCTCCCACCAGCAGGGCAGGAACTTGGACCTGAACATCTCTGCTTCTGCTTCTTTCTCCAACAGGATCCAGGATGCTGGAGTACGAGGGCTCTGCGTGGCATGAAGACTGCTTCCTGTGTCACGGCTGCAAGAAGCCCATCGCAGCAGAGGCCTTCATCCCTGATGACAGCAACTTCTTCTGCGTGTCGTGCTACGAGCAGAGGGTCGCTCCACGCTGCAGCCTCTGCAGAAAGGTGGAGCAGATCTGGTCCCTATCAGAAGACAAGATGTTTCAGAGTTCCTCTAATCAGCTTCTGTCAGTCCTTCTGGGTCTGCTGGTGTCCACTAGTTGTCTCCAGCATGTCTGCCATCACAGAGAAGCTGACTGCTCCTCTGACCAGAACATCAAACATCAGGCCTCCTCTGAAGGTCCAGAGTGGAGGCCGCTCTCTGGGACTCCTCCAGCCTCCAGGACGGTCTGAGAACCGTCCTGGAGGCTGGAGGAGCCACCGTACGACCAGATCAAGCTCAGAATCAAATCTTTGCAGAGATTCTTGGATGAATTTTGAAACAGAAAGAAGCTGATGAGATCGAACCAGTTGGCTTCTTCTGATCAGCTGGAACAAAAACCAGCAGCTTTACGTTTATGGAGCCAAACGGCTCTGAGGTTTATTCTGAAACGCTTTTTATTGTTTTACTGAAATGTTTTTTCAACTAATATAAATCTTTAACACTTTTTCAGCTTGTGTAGGGGCGGGGCTTAAACAAATGAACAAAATACTCCCAGCTGTTGCATTCAGGGATGCACAGGATGAGGTCGTTAGCGACGCCATGTTTCCCGTTTCTGCAGGTTTGATTCAGGAGTGTCGCCTTCAAGACTCTTCTAATTCCCACAGTTCCTGAATGCAGCAGCTGGGAATGTTTTGTTCTAAACTGTCAGTCATCATTTAACACCTCATCCAAGCCCCGCCCCCACGCTGAGGGGAAAAAAAAATCTAAAAATGATTTTTTTTCCTTTAAGTTAAAATAGTTTTTCTTTCAAAATCATTTTTCAGTTTTATTTCAATTTTTTTGTTTAAAAAATGTTCCTGATCAAACCTCCAGGCTGATCCTGCCTGAGGTCTGGTTCTGACCCGGTTCTGGTTCTGCAGGCCGTGACCAAAGGAGGCGTGAAGTTCCAGGAGGAGGTTTGGCATAAAGACTGCTTCCTGTGCTGCGGCTGCAGCGCTCCGCTGGCCGGACAGTCCTTCACGTCTCAGGGGGACAGTCCTTACTGCGTCCGGTGTTTCAGCAACCTCTACGCCAACAAGTGCGCCGGCTGCAACACGCCCATCACAGGTCAGTCAACCCGACGCCCCCGCCGCTCAGAACCGCCACCACTCAGTGCGCGCCCGGCTGCACGTCACGCGCGTCGGTTTAAAGAGCATGACTGTGGGAAACATTCCTGTGTTAGCATGTGTGCAGTCAGTCAGTCAGTCAGTCAGTCAGTGAGTCAGTCAGTGAGTGAGTCAGTCAGTGAGGATGAGTGTGATGAGGAAGAGGAAGCAGGTTCCTCCAATCAGAACCTCCAGACTCGGGTCTCCTCCAGTCTAACTGGTTTTATTTCAGTTGGTTCTGGATTTAGCTCCATCCATCTGACCAGCTTCCTGTCCCACAGCATGATGCAGCCACCTCCTTGTTTCGCTGTGGGGAGGCTGTAGCTTTGCTTTGGTCTCCTGTCATGCTTTTCGTTTTCCGAACCGTTTCTGTGAAACTGAAACTCCAACAAGTCGCCGTCCCACCTGAGCGTTGGATCTCTGCAGCTCCTCCTGAGTGGCTGCCTCTCTGCTTACCGCTGTCCCCGTCCAGCCTGTCAGTCCAGGTGGACGTCCATGTCCTGGTGGGTCAGATGATGGGTGGACATCCTTCACGTTTTCTCTCCGATTGATCATGTTTGGTTTTACGGGAAGATCTATGTGACATAGATCTATATGTGTTGTTCTATGTGTGTCTCCACGCTGCAGGCTTCGGCGACGGGAAGTACGTCTCCTTTGAGGAGCGCCAGTGGCACCAGCCGTGCTTCAAGTGTTCCCGCTGCTCCGTGTCGTTGGTGGGCTCCGGGTTCTTCCCGGACCGGGACCAGATTCTGTGCAAAGACTGCAACGGCGACGACTGACGATCCGCAGGCAGCAGAACCTCAGCCCGGCGCCGCCGTGTTAGCCCTGCAGGTCCGAAGCAGCCTGCAGAACCAGAATCATTAAAGGTGTGATCAATCCAGAACCGGTACCGTGCTTTTGTTAACCAATCATCTGATCGGGTTCTGGAGATGATTTTTATACCAGACTCCTAAAACCCAGCAGCCTCTGCAGCCCAACCAGAACCAGAACCCTGGCTGCTTCCAGCATCATGGTTCTGATGGGTCCGGTCCACCATCAGTCCGGTAAGGAAGCCGGTCGGCATCTTTAGCCTTCATGAGCCTCAAGATCCAACTGCTTCCTGTCAGATGATCACCGCAGGAAGGTTCTGCAGAACCTCCAGCAGGAACTGGGATCCTGGCATCTGAAGGAGGTCATTCAGCCAAGAGGAGCGGCTGCTGAGGAGGTCCATCTGATGGTTCTGGATTCTGGTCCATGTCAGGAACACCCTGGGCTTCTCCAGGAGAACATCTGGGCTGGTTCTGGTGGATCTTCTTCCTCCATCGTCACTAATTCACACAGTTTCTGCTCTCAGCAGCAGAGTTCACCGTAACCATGGCGATAGGAAACTATCAGGAGGTCAGAATGGAAGAGAAAGATTCCTCCAAACATTTTCAATAAGATGATGATGTAATGACGTTAGTTCAGATCTAGTTTCATAGTTCTGTCCAGGTTAGTCTAGTTTCAATCATAGTTTTAGTCCTGATCTGTTTTTAAATCTGATCTTAGTCTCAGTCTTACCTTCAGTAACTCCAGAGGAACCGGGCTGGAGCGGTTCTGTGGGACGGCGGAGGTCCGCTTCATGTAGATACGTGTCGATCAGAGAGGATGAAGAACTGAGCTCCTAGATTCATGGTTTATAGATCTATGTTTATAAATTAGAAATGTGTCTAATAGTTGATTGCATGAAACTCTGGTGGCTCCACCTGGGCCCAGCGATGGCGCCGCTACGCCCCCTGCTGGTGGATTCAGCAGATCCATGGACGGAACTAGAACTTTAAACCTGCTTCTGACCAGGCCAAGGTCTCTGGGTCCGTTGCCATAGTAACCGGGTCGTCTTTGCTGGGTTTTTACCGTCAGAACCAGATGTTTGTTCTTAGACTTCCTGTCCGGGTTCCCATGACTCCTCCTCAGATGTTTGACCTCACTGGGCCCCAGGAGGAAGCTGCTGGTTCGTCATCATCAGCGTAGGCTCCACCTCCAGACCGAGATGAAGATGTCTTCAGACCATCATCATCATCAGGATGCAGGCTGCTGCTGGACACAGAACCGACCGATGATGAATCCTCCACTAATCAAGCCGTGAACTTCAGAACCTCATGATCCACACCTCCAGGTTTCTGCTG
>NW_015150925.1:23508-24684 GCF_000732505.1 Cyprinodon variegatus | reverse complement strand
CAAAGCCTGGTTTTAGTTTAGAAAACATGCAAATAGAAACGGATGAACGGGTCCCCCCCTTTGGAATGGGGGTCGTTTGGCTTCTTTGTTAGCCTGCAATGGCCCATACCTGTCTATGTCTCTGAAAGGGGGGGTCGTTAGAGGGAATTGTTTGCCTGGCTGAACAGGTGAGGTCAAGGTAAAGGGAGTTAGGCTGTTTTTAAAATTAAAAGAAAATAAATCACTTTACATTCAAAACTAATAGGATAAGAAAAAAAAAACAGTTTTAAATGGAATTTATTAATATTTTATCTACAGTGAAAGATTTTTCTTTAAACGAGTTTCAGAGAGTTAGTCGTTCAGGTCTGTGATTAAAGAGGACGACCTGTTTCACCTTAATAAAACTAAATCAGACACGTCTGCTTAGAGACACCAGAAAACATAGATCTCATTTATAGATGAGAAATGATGTAGAAGGTTTCCTCAGGTGTTAGAAATGCAGCATCCAGATTTCCAGGTTGGAGCTCTGCAGGTCCGATGATGGCTGCTCTGCTCCAGCGTCCTGTCCTTCCTCCTCTCAGACCGTTTAAACTCCTCCATGATGCAGTTTGGTGCTTTTTAAGCGGCTCTCTAAGGAACGCTGCTGGTTTCAGAGCATCAGAAGGAACAAACCTCCTGCTGCAGCTTTAAGACGTTTCTGTTTGAACTTTGAAGCTGAATGAGCTCCATCTTTAAGTAAATTACTCCACAAAGCTGCTTGTTAACGACCTGATCCTCAGGTGTGTGACGCAGGATCCAGGTGCGTCGGCCCTCCAGGACTGATTCAGATGCTGCAGGTTAGCAAAGCTGGTTAATCAGCCAACGATTAAAAGACCAGAATGTTGGAAACGTCTAAAAACGCAGATCAGAGCTCCTGAAGGAGCGACGCTGGAAAACACAGCGATGATCAGCAGGATTCAATCACCTGAGCTGAACCCTGTAAGTCACTATATTTAGGTCCATCACAGATTTCACCATTAAGGTTTTTATCACGCTTTAATACAGGCGTTCTACAGTCACTACAGTTTAGACTTTTTAACCATCTTAACGATCCAGATATTTTAAATAGTAAAAAACAGGAAATAACTTAAAAAACTTCACCTCTAAAATCTAGAAGAGGAAAAACAATAAAAACTGTGTGCAGAATTATTAAATAAA
>NW_015150925.1:16185-20483 GCF_000732505.1 Cyprinodon variegatus | reverse complement strand
CTACGGAGGGAACACGTTCCCCCACCGTTCTACGGAGGGAACACGTTCCCCCACCCCCCACCGTTCTACGGAGGGAACACGTTCCCCCACCGTTCTACGGAGGGAACACATTCCCCCACCGTTCTACGGAGGGAACACATTCCCCCACCAGGTTCTGCCCACGGAAACGTAAAACCAGAACCTTGCAGAAAACTTCTGCTTCATTTAGATCTTTTAAAATCCATAAAATCTGTTTGATTTTTCTAGTCTTGGACCTGGAACCGCTCCAGAACCTTCATTAGACCCAACCTCTGACCCGTCCCTGGAAGGTCCCCTACAGCTGAGGTACGCCCGACCCAGTCCGGGTTCTGGAGCGTAGAAGAACCGGGTCTGAGGAACCGGACCTCCACCCTAAACGTCCTTCTACAGACCAGAGATCCAGAACCAGATCTGGACCTGGAGCTTCCAGAACCACGGAGCGGACCAGGAGGAAAGGTTCAGCAGGAACCGGACCACAGAGGAAGTTCTGGTTCCAGTTTCCTGAAGTCCAGAACCCGGTTTGAGAGGATCTACTGGAACCAGCTCCAGTTTCCTGCTACCTGGACCCACCGGGCCTGACAGAACCGTACCTGTGTCTGTTCTTGTTCTTCCTCTTCTTGTTGGGGTTGCCATGGTGACTGCTGGATGACGAGGAGGAAGCAGCTTTCTGAGGCTTCAGGTCCTGCAGCGCCGAGTCCATGTCCTCCGTGTCCTCCTGACTCGGTTCGTTCTCCTGGTTCTGAAGATCCGGAGAGGCGTCGCTCTCCGTCCCGCTGCCGGCTTCACCTGAGGTCATGGGAGAGAAGATCAGAATGCGCAGGAAAACATCGTCGGGCGGCGGCGCAGTTCCAGCCTACTCACGCTTTTCGTTCATGTGGTCGGGGATCCCTCCGAGCGCGCAGACCGCCTGCCAACCAGAACACAGCCGTGTGATGAGTGGGGCGGAGTTCTGTCAGCTCAGCATACGCCGTCAGGCCAGCGTACCCTCAGTAATACGCCACAGTGAGCATCCGCTGCCTCTGCGCTCCTCACAGCCAGCGGCTTTTAGCGTTTATGGATAAAAAACTCCTTCACTAAGTCCATAGCAGGGGGGCGGGAAAATCATTTAGGTCATTTATGGTGATTTCTGTCTGCCTGACATGTCGACCATTTAGTTCCTGGTATTGGTTCTTTAAGCTAAACATTTCTACCTAAAACTGAGGGGAAACGGGTTCAGTCTGGCAGGTGGCGCTGTGGAGCCCTTTAGCTGAGCGGCGCAGCAACGTACGGCGCTCACGGTGGACGACGGGGACCGACTCAGAAACACGGAAACCAGAAGAACCGAACGCTGAATTTCATCTGATGAACGTTTACAGAAGTTACTTTTTTATCTGTTTAATTTTGATAACAGGAAAGATGTTTCCATAGTGATAATATTGGATCGTGAAACCCAAGCTAATACTCACCATTATCAACGACACGCATTAGCTTAAAGTGCATTACACGTCCGTTTGACGAGGATCTTATTAAAGAATGATTGGGATTCTTTATTTAACAGAGAATTAAATATTCATAAGGAGAAGATTCTACAACTGGACAGGAGATTTATTTTAGTTTGTTTAATACGAGCAACATGCAGATCATTTTTATTTATTTATTCTTACAGTACATGAAGAACTACTGAGATTATTTTCAGATTACGCATCAATAGATTCATTTATTCCATGTGGGAAAAGGAATCACTTAGGATTAGGATTAACTGGATGATAAAACCTACTGGCTATGGGACTGATGGCCGATAATAACGACCACGCGTATCGCTGTGGGTAACCTGAGCTGACAGAACATCAGATCAACCAGAGCAGAACAGGAAGAGGACTTACTGCCACTGATGTTACCGAGGACTTGCTGAACAGACGCTCCGCTTCCTTAAATTTACGGTTCCTTCTGTCAGTTTTACTGTTGGAGTTCCTGGTAAAAACAACAAGTTTTATTTCATTGGATTATAAAGCTGCTGGTTCCACTAAGCCCAGACTAAAGAACGGCTTCGTGTCCCTTCATGGCGGAAGCTCTTACTTCTGGTTGGTCAGGTATCTGTCCCATCCTCTGATGATGTTTCCGTACATCTGGGTGTCTTCCAGGTAGCTGCCCTCGAAAGCATAAATCTGCCTCTCCAGGTTCACCAGAGTCTCCTGTTGGGTTGAAGGAAACTGGAGGTCAGAGTGAAGGTCTGTAGTTTGACCCCAGTAGGTCAACGCAGGAAGTTTTAATGTCGAGATTTATTTGAAAGGAAACCATCTTTATTCAATGGTTGTTTCTCACTATGTGTACTTGTGCTTTCTCGTGTCCTCGTGAAACGTCATCGCCCTCAGCACTAGTACTGTTCCAGTTCACAAGAACAGCAGACTGAGAACAGACAAAGTCCCCGGATGCTGTTCTCGCCCCTCCCTCTTTACCCAGCATGCATCAGAGCAGAGTTGTCTGTTCTCCAGACTGACAGCTGTCCCAGCATGCACTGCAGCAGCAGCTTCCAGGTTAGCGCTCACAGGATTAAGTTAAAAGTTCTCTTTTCTGTTGTACAATAAAAGTTTTAAGATCATTTGAGGCGAGAAAATTAAGCTTCACTATATGGAACATTTACTGATTTAAAACATGATTTAAAAAAGTTCAGCTGCTGAGAGGAGAGCCGCAACCAGTGGACCTCTAAGGCTAACCACAGCTGGGGCTAGCGTTAGCCCTGGCTGCTGCAGACGAGCTAATGTCTGCGGCATCCAACCAGACTGTGACTGTTTGAAGGTTCAATGACGTAAGACGCTGCCATTTAATGATTTAAACGCAGAAGTAAGTTTTTAACAGCCATTTTAAAACCTGCAGGCAGGATAAAGGAAATAAACTACGGCTGATTGGACGATGGTTTTCTTTTGCCCTTACAGTCTGCTTTATAATTGGTGGACAAAAATAGATTTGTATTTCAGCAAATGATCAGTCTGAGCTCCTTCCTGTTTCCTCTGGGATTTTGTTGGTTTAAATTTGATCCACTGCAACTCTTGGCAATTATCAGCAGATGCCTTTTTTAATTTTTTTTTACCTAAACACCGTTTTAAATTACTCTGGTTTTCCTGATATGACAGAGAAATGACTAAAAAGCATAAATCTAGTTAATATAAGCTAGAAAGTGTTTTCCCCTGTATTTAGGGAATTACATGAGGTCAGTGCTTTAGTTACTTTTAGCTCTTTAGTATAGACTAGTATATCCGCCCGATTGCTTTTTGTTCATGGTTCATCATCTAAAGAAATAAATAAAATTATCAGCAATTTTACCTGAAAAAAAAAAAGAAACCTTTTGAAGAATGAAATTCTTAAATCTCCCAAAATACAAGGATTTGATTCATTACATTTCAATGACTCGAGTAACGCCTTTAAAATAAGATGGAATGTCTCAAAACCCAAAAATCATTTTTCATTCTGAATATTTAAAAAAAAATTGGTTGGTCTACATTTTCTACTCACTGATAATTACAGTGTTACAAAATTACCTTTAAAACTTGGAATAATGAAGATGTTACCATCAGGAAAAAGTCCTTATTTATACAGACCTGGGTTGATATAAACATTATTTTTTAATGGGACCCTTTTTGATTCTCATGGTATAATTCTTAGTCCTTTTCTGTCACATACAAAGAATTAGTCACGTAACTAAGGCTAACCCTAACGTTCTTTCTCTCCTGATCCGGAGACATTTCCAGTATAACCAAGAATAAAACATCTTCTAATGATAAATGGTTCTGACCTACTGGACTCAAAGTGCAACAACAAACAAATAAATAAATCTTTCCACGAAAAGAGGATAAATCCAGGAGGAAAAGCATTTTGGGATAACATTAGAAGAACTGTATCTTTAATAAGATAAAGGAGATTCCCATCAAAGGTCTACACATTATAGATCCAACAAATCTATATATTTCCAAATTCTCAGATAATGAAGAAAAATGCGTTTTATGTAATATGGAACCAGAAACCTTATGTGATTTATTCTATAGATGTTTGGACTCTTCCTGAACAATATATAACCTCTAAACTCAAAGCATAGATTGAATGTAAGACTGTAATACTGCATTTTACCGCTGGAGACATTAATGTTAGTTTATCACAAACCTCCTCATTTTTAATGGATAATTTCATAAACACAAATGTAAATATATATCAAAAAGTAAATAAAATCCCTTCCTTTTCGAAACAAAGTAATACTTTTTCTAATGTTTTTGGTTTTTTGTATGTATTTTAATTTAGAGAACATTTCT
>NW_015150925.1:13669-14811 GCF_000732505.1 Cyprinodon variegatus | reverse complement strand
CCAGTTTGCCCATCAGATGCTGTGGGATGATGGTGCTGAAAGCTGAAGTCCAGGAACAGCATCCATCGTGGGTGTTCTTCTTTTACACAGAACAAAAATCATATTTTAGTTCAGCTTCATTATTTAGTCTATTTTTAGTTCTCCTGCTTCAGGTGAATCTGACCCACATGGGTCTGAAAGGACTGGTTTCACAGCAGCAGCTCTTTGGTTTGTTTCTCCTCTGAAGGGTCAGACTGAGCTCAGTCGCTCCTTTAGGCTGAAATTAATTATAATTTAAATCTTCCATCTTTATGGTCTGTTTTGTCTGAATTAGCTGTTAGATGTTGCAGCAGGTGGGAGGAGTTTCTCAGTGGAAAGAAAACCAGTCTGTTTTAAAGGGCGTTGGTGTAACATCTACTGACATCTGGTGGTCAGAGTGAAACATAGCAGCCATGTTTAACGTTGGTCCTCCTTCGCCTGTTATCCAGTTTCTGCTGGACAGAAACAGCCTGTTTCTCTGAAAAATGGTCCTGCAGAAGAACTGGGTGAGATTTTAGCTGCAGCAGCCAGAGAATTTTAAAACTTTAGGAGATAAATAATTAAATAAAATGATTCCAAAATGCAGCATCAGTGAACGGATTCAGATCAGATCATCTGCCTCCCTCAGGTCCAGTTTCCTGCCATCATGGTGACCCTTTCAGCCTGAGGCTTCGCTCACATGGCTCCTGCTCACGCTGTCTGCTGGGTCAGAAAACAGATGCATGGAGAGAAAACTCAGTCCTAAAGGAACTGCATGGAGACATTTCTTCTCCAGCACCCTGGGTGTGAACAGAGACTTTTGACGTGTCTTTGTCTGCAGGCGCGTGGCACTCCCACCCGGCAGCAGCTGCGGTTAAATCCAGGCTCTGACTTCAGCTCTTTGCTCCTTCAAACATGTTCGCGTGTCTGAAACCGCAGCGCTGAGCAGGATGGGGAGCAGATTATAACAGAGAAAGAGCCGCTCCCTTCAGCCCAACATGCAGGGAGAATCCACAGAGCCGCTCCTGCTTGGAGGGAGGATGTCCTGCAGGACGGGAGGGGCCTGCTGGGGCCTCTGTGGGCTTCAGGGCCGCTAAAGGCGACTGAGGACATGCATCTCTGCAGCGTTGGTCAACGATCTGACT
>NW_015150925.1:11161-12933 GCF_000732505.1 Cyprinodon variegatus | reverse complement strand
GATGATGATGTTGATTATGAAGAGGATGAAGATGATGAGGATGAAGATGATGATGATGGTGATGATGATGATGTTGATTATGAAGAGGATGAAGATGATGATGATGAAGAGGATGATGATGATTATGAAGATGGTGATGATGATGATGAAGTTGATGATGAAGATGATTATGAAGATGATGATGGTGATGAAGATGATTATGAAGATGACGATGATGATGATGATGATGATGATGAAGATGGTGTTGATGATGATTATGAAGCTGATGATGATTATGATGATGAAGATGATGATAATGGTGTTGATGATGAAGATGATGAAGATGATGGTGTTGATGATGATGATGATGATTATGATGATGAAGATGATGGTGTTGAAGATGATGAAGATGATTATGAAGATGATGAAGATGAATATGAAGATGATGATGATGAATATGATGATGATGATGATGATGATGATGATTATGATGATGAAGATGATGATGATGAAGATGATGGTGAGGATGATTATGAAGATGATGAAGATGATGAAGATGATTATGAAGATGATGATGATGATAATGATGATTATGATGATGAAGATGATGAAGATGAATATGAAGATGATGATGATGAAGATGATGATGATGAAGATGAATATGAAGATGATGATGATGAAGATGATGATGATGAAGATGATGGTGAGGATGATTATGAAGATGATGATGATGAAGATGATGAAGATGATTATGAAGATGATGATGATGATGATGATTATGATGATGAAGATGATGAAGATGATTATGAAGATGATGATGATGATGATGATGTGGAGCCTTTCTGGCTCCAGCTGTCTGGTGGATCTGCTCTCCTCGCTGCTTTCAGCTGCTGTGAATCATCGGACGGACCGAACCATTCGGGACCAGAACCGGGACCCGAACGGACTCTAAGGTCCTGGTTCCGGCTCGGTCCGCCTGAGCTCCGCGTGGAGAACCGGATCTGTTCTTCAGGGTTTCCCTGATATGATTTCCGGTCCGCTTCAGTCAGGAAATCCGTTTGGTCGCTTGTTTCTCAGTTGGTTCCGTCCATTCGTCCGGCATGAAGCTTTTAGCAGCGATCAGGAAAAGGTCAAGTTAGCGACAGAGAGAGAGTAAACGGAAGTTAGCTACCCAGACCTTCAAAATAAAACAGTTTGTATCGAGCACAATTCAACACAATTCCTCAATAATTTGGTGTCATCAGTTAAAACTTTAACAAACTGCCCCGATGATCATTAATGATCGTTAATCTTCTCTTTGTTGTTTTAGCTCCAGCTTTAAAAGTTTAATTTATCCAAAGTTTGAAGTTCTGGGTCCAGATACAGAATCTGGCGGCACATAGACCACTAAGCCTTATTTTTCTATCAATATGTGAATCTGTGCTAATAAATCCTCTGCAGCAGGGGCCCCTGCCCGCCGGCACCAGAGGGCCCACATGGGGAACAACCCATCATGTGGATTTATTTTATTGCCCTTATTCTTTTAATCATTTCATCATGTTTATAGTGAAGAAAAGTTAATTATTTATGGAGATTTCAAAATGATTATATCTAAAAGAAAAGGAGAAACGACAATAAAAATAGTTTTCTATGCTTGATGTTTAGGTCTGGCAGGCCCAAAGTCGGTCCTTCAGCGCCGCCGTCTGCAGGTTTCCCTGCCATAGATCAGCAGATTCTGATGATTGCAGTTCTGCAAAAAGCCTGTTAGATAAACTTTATTGTCATTCTGTTTAGAGTAGAGCAGCTTTAGCAGT
>NW_015150925.1:9742-10593 GCF_000732505.1 Cyprinodon variegatus | reverse complement strand
TAGAGAGGTCAGTGACCTCTGGTCTACAGTCAGCCTGGAGAAGTCCTGGTTGTAGATCTAACTGATGATCACATGGAGGAAGATGTTTAGGATCCTGTTTGCCAGGGAGATTAATTATCCCAAACAAAATGGTTAAAATCACCTTTTCTGGTCCAAGTCCTCTTGGAAAAAAAGAAATTTTTATTGTTTCATTTTTATTTTATGGCAGCCTAATAGGAATTAGAATAGAATGGAATAATCTGTATATTTGTTATGTAATTAAATTGTACATGTTTACTGTTGTAAGGCAGCTATTGATTAAAGTGTTTTATTTTGAAATGTTCCAGCGGAAGTCGGTGTTTCTTTCTAGAACTTGACCCTCTTGGTTTTTCTGGCTCTCCCTGTAGATTCCTCAGTGAAGACCTTAAGACCAGCAGGACTGAACCGAACCTCTGGTGTGAAGAACCCACCGAGCTGAGCTGGTTCTGGTTCTGGTTCTGGACTCAGATCAGAACCCGTTCTGAAATCCGGGTCCTGGTTCTGTGTGGATCCAGTTGTTTTCTCGTCCTCAGCAGTTGGGTGTGTTTGGGGAGCGGACCGGATCCGGCTGCTGTACCGCGGCGGTTCTGAGGAATGAACCCATCTGGACTCCGTCTGGACCGGAACCATGGACTGTAAAGAGCTGGAGGTCCGTCTGGAGGAGAAGCTGAAGCTGACAGAGAAGAGTGAGTACATTCTGACCGCTACTGCTCTATGCTGCCGTCATTCTATCAGCCAATCAGATCAGTCCTCTCAGCCTGAGCTGCAGCTGAAGGTTCAAACTCAGATCCAGCTGCTCAGAGGCACTAAGGCAGCTCCAGAGGTTCTGTGGA
>NW_015150925.1:7510-9362 GCF_000732505.1 Cyprinodon variegatus | reverse complement strand
GGTCAGTTCTGCTAGCAGGTGGGGTCCAGGTTCTGCTGGTTTGGGTTTTTCTCCTTTGTTCTGGAAAGAACCGATCTGACTGAGATCAGCTGCTCTGCTGGATCACAGGAGAGTCTGTGAAGGCCTGAACGGGCCGCTTTGTTCCCCAGGAGAATCAGCTGGAAAACAAAGACGGTTCTGGTTCCTCTGAGAGCCGCTGCTGCCCGGCCCGGCGCAGCGCGGTGCGGCGTGGCGTGCGGCGCGGCCAGCATGTGACGGTGTGAGGAATGTTAGAGTGCGGAACGGTCCGCAGCGTTAGATAAACAGGGACATTCTTTCTGTCTGGTGGCTGAGAGAAAACCCAGTGTGCCTTCAGGACCGGGAGCAGCTCAAAGCGGGTCAGCGCAGGATTGTTTGGACCCAGGAGGCTCTGGAAGACCTCAGAACCTCCCAGACCTTCCAGAACTCAGTGCTGGTTCTGGGCGGCGCTGCAGTCGGAGCGGTTTGGAGCGTTTGGACCTCGGAGTCGATCATGATCCGGTTCTACAGATGATGTTTCTGGATCAGAAGCGCATCTTGGAGACGAGGAAACATCAGAGAACCTCAGAATGTTCGGGTCGTGGTTCTGTTGCTGTGGGACAGTCATCTTTGGTTCTGGAGGACTTTGGTGGACAGAGATCACGGTCCACTCAGGGACTGTAGGAATCACATCACCATTCCTCCCCTACCCTGCCTGACAGCTGCTAGAAGGAGCTTGTTCTGATCTGCCATCGTGATTTTCTCCCATCCCGGTTCCGTGCTCCTTAGTTCTATCCATCTTGGTTCCGTCCATCGGGGTTCCGTCCATCAGGGTTCCGTCCATCTTGGTTCTGTCCATCTCGGTTCCATCCATCTTGGTTCCGTCCATCGGGGTTCCATCCATCTTGGTTCCGTCCATCTCGGTTCCATCCATCTTGGTTCTGTCCATCTCGGTTCCATCCATCTCGGTTCCGTCCATCATGGTTCCGTCCATCTTGGTTCCTTCCATTGTGGTTCCGTCCCTCACTGCTGGGCCCCTGCCTTCCTGTCCCTCTGCAGGCTGCAGCAGCCTTGTCCTGGTTTGTCCTGTCTCCTGACCCGGTTCTGTCCCGCTGCTGCCTCTCAGCGTGTCTCATGTCCCCTCAGGGGGATCGCTAACAGATGCATTCCCGTCTCAGGGTCTAATATTAGCGCTGGGCCCTGTGGGGTCACTGCAGCAGCGGCAGCCATCTTGGCTCTGCACACAGAAGCTGTTGGTTTGTTCCGGGCCGTCACCAGGCAGCCAGGAGTCCTTTCAGTATCTATGATGCTGCGGGCTGTGACCTCAGCGACGCATCATCTTTTCTATGATTCATTGAACAGCTGACAGGAAGAGGAAGAGACGCTGCGTTTAGGGCTGATTATCTGACCCCCCCCCATGAAACGCACATTTCAGGAAACATTACAAAACAGTCATCTTCACCTCTATGATTGTTATCTTGAAAATAACAGTTAAATTTTCATTTTGTCTCGTGTTCATTGGGATTAAACTGACTTTAGCTCCAGAAACTGATCAGAAAGAGAGAATGCTGAGTCACTAGAACCCGGTTCTGTTCGGTCCATTAGGGCCAAAACACAGAACTTTGCAGACCGACCGTCTCTGACTTCCTCCTCAAGGAGCAAAGCTCACCTGAAGAAGCCAGCTGCTCTGGGCTGCTGTGGAAAGTTGAGTGGAAGGAAGAACTTTGTCAGAAAAATGGTCGGCAGGGGTGGATTTAGGAAATGTGGGGCCCTAGGCAAGAAAGGAAGGGGCCCCTCTGAACCCATTCTCCAGATAGAGAAATGTTAATAGAATAGACATCCATTATCTGTTCTA
>NW_015150925.1:2393-5095 GCF_000732505.1 Cyprinodon variegatus | reverse complement strand
CAGCAACAGCCTGAGCCGCTCCTCTGGAGCTCACAGCAACAGCCTGAGCCGCTCCTCTGGAGCTCACAGCAACAGCCTGAGCCGCTCGGGCTGTTGCTGTAAGTTCCAGAGGCTCCAGAGAGGATCATGGGGGCTCCTCTTCCCTCCATTAAAGACATTTTGTAATGTTTCCCAGCGCTGCGTGTCCCGTGACATCATCAGTGACCCCTCACCCCCCCACCTGCTGCCCTCTGGGAAGAGGCTTCCCAGCATTCAATGCAGGACCAGCAGGTTCTGCAGCAGCTTCTTCCCCACCGCCATCACACTGATGAACTGATGATAAAATGGTTTATTTTATTTATATATATAAAAAGTTAACGTTAGAACTGAAAATATACAGTTATATGTTTATATTACTATTGTTTATGTATTTATTACTGTTTTCATGGCTGCACTTTAAGAAATGAAATTGTCTAGAGCTGTTTTAAACAGCTCTAGACAAACTCATGTAAACAAAATGACTAAATAAATCAAAGTCTAACTAGTTAACTAGCAGCTGTAACATTTATTATATGCAGCCGCTTTGCTTCTTGCGTTTATTTATGGGCGAAATCCACCCAGGACGCAGAGACGACAAAAATGGCGCCCTCTCTCTCTCTCACGGTCTGGGCCTTGATCACGTGCTCCGACTGCAGCGTGCAAAACGCGATTCACATGTGACTCGATTAAAAACAATGACCTGCAGGTCATTAATAAATATATAGATACTGAGAGAAATCTAAAACTTTGTTTTGGGTCCTTTGTTCGTGAATTTAGTTTAGGTTAAATAAACTCGGTGTCTCAGAATCCCCAAAGAATGATTCAACAATCAGATCAATAACTTTATCCAGTGGTTTCTTTTTTCAGCGCAGGACAGAAGGTCTTATTTTCCTCTGCAGCAGTTTGTAAACAGTCTGCAGGTCGGCGTGGTGAGGTCGCGCCCTGAGGCGCCTCGCAGCCTTTTATGGGCCACATTCCCTCTGCTAATAATAAACCCGCAGCGAGCGGCAGGCGGCGGCAGCCTGGATCAGGCCTGCTGTGTTGGATGGAGGCTGTCATGATTGGCTGCAGATCATGTGACGCTGCAGGCTCCTCTGAGGAGGAACCAGGGAGCATCAGACCTCCTCAGCCTGGTTCCACGTTCTGCTGTGAGAACAGGAAGTCTGGGAGGAATCAGGATCTCAGTCTCTTCCTGGAACCATCAGAGGAACCGTAGAACAGAAACATGTTTCATCCTGAAGCTGCTGAGCAGAACCTCATGACGGGTCATGATGGGATCTTGTGGTTCTGAATGAGGTGGTAGAACCAGGACCTCCTGGGCTCAGCAGCCTGACCCGACCCGCCTTTCGTTCCTGGACCTCCGCTCCTCCCTGTGGGTCCAGGATGAGGTTCTGCTGCTGAGGTCCAGCTGGAGACCAGCCAGTCGCTTTGGTTCAGACCCAGACGGACCTGCTGGTTCTTGGCTGGCCCAGTCCGGTTCTGATGGGTTCTGCTCTGGGAGACCCTGCTCTATTGTTCATATTGATCCTTCCAGCCCAGCAGCCGTCTGGGTTCTGGTCTGGTTCGGACCTCCTGCTGCTGCTAACGGACCTTTAATTGACTCAGGTTCACAGCGGAGGCGTGAAGAAGCAGATTTAAGTGAGTCTGACGGCCCGACAAGCCGGCGTGTGTCAGACAGAACATAGAGCGACGGAGCGGAACCATGGCGCCGCCTCTCAGTCAGAAGAATCATGTCTGGATCCTGATTTCTCTATGATCTGCTTCCAGAACCCAGAGAAGCAGCAGGAACCTTTACAGCAGGGGTGTCAAACTGGTTCCAGGACGGGCCGGGTGGCTGCAGGTCATCCCATCAAGTCATCATGTTTAGACTGGACTTACTTGATGGGATGACTGGAGTCTGGTTGCTACTGTTTGGTTGGAAAACCTGCAGCCACACTCGTTCCTGCAGATGAACTTCTTTATCATCTAGAAATAAGTAAAACTTTCTTAGTTTAAATGTTTTTACCCTTAATTCAAGCAGGTAAATAATACGATCTGCTGATGGAATGACTGAGTATCTTTACTCTGAAAATAAGATAATTAGATATTATCCACTTAAAATAACAGAGTGCAGTTTTTCTTATTTCTTATTCCAGTGGAATAATGACTCCCTTATCTCCTCAGTTTAAGGGAAAAATAATTTTATTTTAAGAAGAATGGACTCACCGGGACATGACCTCTGAACCGTTGTCTCTCCTGCAGCTCTTCCTCTGCCGTCAGACTCTCCGTCCCTCCAGAATCCTGACAAGAACCCAGAGAAAGACCTTCTGACGCCGGACGACTCGGCCGTCTCGGATCTCTCTCCTAAAACAGAGACGCCCACCAAGACAGATGCGTCCCTGAAGACCGAAGGCAGAGCGTCCACCCCGGGCTCCAGCAGCGGCAGTCCCCAACCAAAGAAAGGTAGGCAGGCCTTCTGGGTCACCGGCCGGTTTGAGCTGGATCGGACCGTTACTAATTAGTCTGCTACAGATTCAAATCTGGAGAGTGAAGGAGGGAAGGAAGGTTTAAGCTGTGGTCCAGCTGTGGCTCAGGAACCTGTAAACTTCCTTTAAATTTTGGACACTGAAATAAGGTCAACAGCATAAATTCCATTCTATTCAGTTTATTTCTATAGCTCCAATTCACATCATGTCATCTCAGGT
>NW_015150925.1:0-1029 GCF_000732505.1 Cyprinodon variegatus | reverse complement strand
GTCTCCTGGTGAAAGTCGCCTACATGCTGCTGAATGCCAGGAATGGTTTGATCTGGATCATAATGAGGCAGTTCAGCTGCCGTCACTCAATAACCTCTTTATTCCCAGCAAACATTCGATCAGAGAGTTTAAGTTTCAGATGTAGTGAAGGAGCAGTAGAGCTGAATGTCGTCTGCGAACATGTGGAGCGATGGTCGGGTCCGGATCTTCTCCAGAACCAGGTCCCTGTGTTAAACTCTGGACTCATAGGAACGTCTAAGAACCCAAACCCTCTGAGCTGTTTGTTTCAGCAGCTCTTCTGCTGCGCTGCGGGGCTGTTACCATGGAAACGACATCTGCTGAATGTCATGAGATGTTTTCATACTTTGTCCCGGTTCAGGCGTCACACTGCGGACATCAGATCAGGCCGGGTCTGTCGTTTCCCACCGGCCCAGAACCATCAGACAGACGGAGCGCCTCTCCGCCGCAGCGGCGAACCTCTGCAGATCATTCCGGGTTTTTATCACTGCAGATGTCTGGGCCGCCCCTCCCAGTGCCTGCTGGGTGTCTGTGTCACCATCAGGCTGTGGGATTACTGGTTCTCTCTCCCACACACCAGTTAGAACCCAGTTAGGTTCTGATGGGAGTTGGAGAGGAAGAGGAGAATCTCTCTGCAGTCAGCTGTGTGGGATGCTCTCTGCAAGGTGGAGGGATGGGGGGATGCAGGTTGCTATGGAGACGGAGCAGAGAAGTGCTGCAGGGAGCTGTGATTGGTCGATAATGTTAGCGCACATTCACAGGACGGGCAGGAGAAAAGAGGTGAGCTGGTTCTGCTGATCCATCAGAACCTCCTGCAGGAGGATCTCTGTCTCACCAGCTGCTCCTCCATCCACTGGTTAAAAAGAGACATGATGATTTCTTCTTCTTCTCCTCCACGAAGAGGCCCCACAGTTCTAGCCTTTCAGCGCCACATAAAGATCTGCTGGATATTTCTGTAAAACAGTTTATCAGACAGGAGATCAAAGGAAAGGACACAGAATATAAAAACAC
>NW_015150924.1:670366-684206 GCF_000732505.1 Cyprinodon variegatus | reverse complement strand
TGCGTCTACACATCTGAGCTGTTTTTCATACTAAACAATCACCTGACAATCATAGATTTAGCGTATTCCTCTTTATGCAGTGTGTGAGTGTCCCCTAGTTGTCAAATAATTAGAAACAGGTTTAATTCATAAACAGGCTCCTTTTAGAGCCACTCCAAGTATTCTGCATGGCAATAGGAGTGACTCTTCATCAGTGCAGGCAGAGCATTTACATAAAGTAATACACAATTCAGATGTGTCAATATTAGATAATTGCATTAACATTTATGTAGCGCTTGTGTACATTTTGAAGCTTTTGCACATAGTGTATCCAGAGTGTAATGAGATTTCTCTGCATGTTTAACATTTTAGTGGCAGCCTAGCTTAGAAGGAGAGGAGAAAGGCGCTGAGCACTAGATGCATGTTAAGGCAAAGTGCCTTAGGAACAAAAATGGGATGGGGGCATAGGAAAGCAAAACCATCTTGGGATGAAAGTGTAATGCACTATATATAAAATCTATGAGTGCCCTCAGGTAATCAAATAATTACTAACTTTAAAATCATTACTACATTTTATAGCAATAACAAACATGTCCAGTGCATACTGGGTCTCTAAACAGTACAGATTTTTGGATGTGCAAAAATTACTTTAGATTTAAAGAACATCCTGCAACATTTGAATCACTTACAAAGACTAGTATATCTTCATATTCTTTTATATCAAAGGCAAACACTAATTTATATATTTTTTCAATTTTAGTATAATTTCAAGATTTAATAGTTTTTGGTGCTTTGGACTTCACTGTTTATATCAGAGGCAGGGTATCATGGGTGCTTGGGTGTCACTGTCTTGCAGGTTTTGCTAAAGCAAATGAATGATTAATGGCCAGGTCTCTGCAAACATACTGACATGCCAAGTAGGGAATTGGACCTTTTGTCTCGGCTGTGTTAGTGCATGCAAAAGATGCAGGACAGTGGCACCTGAGGACATTGCCTACCCCTGGTCTATATCTACATTGAATCTGTCTTTTCAGTCATGATATATTAGAAACCATCCTAAACAAAGTAAAGATTTTTATACCCGAAGCATTAGTAAACCATTATAAATAACAGGGAACAGGTCTGTGCTGTTCATTTTGTGTTTTCACAAATTTACTGAGATAAAAATTCATCAGTATTTTAAAATAAAGAAATTTTAGACACTTGAGGAACCTTTCTGCAGAGTTTTCCAAACAAACATTTTACTGAGCTGAGGTCCGTAACAGATACGATGTGAGAGAAGTGGAGGGGCATGAAACAGTTTGTAAAGTTATGGAGCTCAGTGTCAGCTTAACTGAGCTGATGTGCTTTGAAGGTTTTAGTACTTATGACAACTCGCTGGGTTTTACATCAGTTTGATAACTTCAGAGGAAGCTATTTGGGATGCTTAAGGTAATGCAGAACAGCTCAGAGTCTGTCATAAACGTCTCGACTGACCTGATAGGGAGCTTAAGATTTTTATTACGGTGACTGATTTTTATGAACTGATCAATGAAGAGCAATAAACAGAGGCAGTTGCTGTAAGATGTATGAAATGCATTTAATCAAATCCGGGTTTATATAAACGTTTGATCACACAAAATCAGATAAGCATTAATTATAGTTTAAAACTGAACTCTATTGCATTTGCAGATATTAATAAGTGCATTCACTAGAGAATTGAATACCAGGTGTTTTTATATTTCTTAAAGATATCAAGGTCTGTCAATAGTATCTGGTCATTTACAGAGGGTTTACAAATCCTTGTCTGATTACATCATAGAGTGATGAAAACTGAAGAAAAACAAAAGGTCCTGACACCAACCCAAGAACCAACATCTGCTGTTTGTAATGAAGAAGTGGGCGGAAGGGAGGCAGAGACCTCGGTCACACAGGCCCTGGTAACAGCACCATAATGTGACAGCATGATTTAGGTCTTGTGTCTTTGTAAGGTCTGTTATCTCCTCCTGCTAACAGGAACACGCCGATACGCTCCGACAGCCACAGAATGCAGCCAGGGAGGCAGAGGTTTATAATGGAGAGGCTCGGTCTGTGCAACATCCTGCCACAGCCTACACCTCCATGAATCATGCTCTGAGCAGGGTGTCACACGTATTTACTTTTGCAACTTTTCATTATTATGGATTTTAACTGAATTTAATCTTTATTACTTCTAAATAATCAGGATTATTAGCTTGCATTATGGATGAGGCCAGAGAAAACAAAAGCTCAAGTCATCAAGATGCTACATCTTAGAGAGATGAGTCAGCAACAAAGTTTTACTACCAACAAGATGCCTTCCACCTTCAAATGAAGTCTCTGTAAAGCATGGCCAAGTTGGGGCTGATCACCACAGCTCTCTATACCCAAAATTAATAAGTTGGGTAATCTGTCAGGAGAGTCTAGCAGCAGACCTGCACTGTCAGGAGCCTTCAATGCAGACCTGCACTGTCAGGAGCCTTCAATGCAGACCTGCACTGTCAGGACAATAACCCTTCCATATTTTTAAACTTAGACATATTTCTAAAATATAACAAAACAAAAAAGTTACTGAAGAAGAAAAATCAGATAAATAAAACAAAATGTATGTAACAGTTAGGGTTAGGGTTAGCCTAACTATTTTTGGTCCTTTTATACCTCATGGATAGAGATATAAAACAAACATTCAAAGACAGGGTGTGATGCTCTGACATACTATCAGACTTTACTTCCCCTTTGTGTAGATGAAGTGGAAGGAAACTATTTTCAAGGCAATCCAACAATCAGTGGTGGAAGAGACAACTACTTTGCTTTCAGAAGAATGTTGTAATTTGGCTCCATGTAGTGTAATAACTCACAAAAGTCTCTGCAACTAACAGTAGCTACTAGTATTATTTGTTGTTCTGTGATGTTACAAATGATTTCCACTTTTCTGCCATCCCATCGTTGTACATCGGTAATTCTTTGTTGAGCTGATGCTGTTCCATCATCCAGTAACGATGAATTGGCTGATTTTATGTGATGAATAAATAAAACTCAGTTTGAATCAATACACATTTCTGTTCTAGCATGCCTCCGCCATCACTACTTATCTTGTAACCATTGGTGTAGCTCGGCTTGAGGATGGACAGCGCTAACTTGTTCTGGAAACACTACAGCACTGAAAGAATGTCTAAGCGGACGTTATCAATTATTTGGATGAGCTCTTTCTACATAGCAAAACCTGGTCATATAAAATCTTAATGAAGCTTCTGTCATCTTAAGCCACTTTGTTTAGACTTATAAGATTTGAAGGATTTGTTAACACTAAGCATGAGCTGCTAATGAAGAAAATAAAGAAATTGAACTTTATTGATCTCACAACGGAGAAATGACCTCTGCATTTAACCCATCCCCTTGGGGAGGAGTGGGCTGCCATTGTGCAGGGTCTTACTAAGAGACCCAGAGGGCCGACTGTAGGGATCAAACTTGCGACCTACTCAGAGCACAACCGCACTTCTCTAATCACTAGGCCATAACTCCCCCAACAGATAAAAAGGGCTTGTCTGATGGTAGCGGTGTGATGAAGTGAGGTAACTTTCCAAAGGCTATATGGCTCAAAAACCACAAAGTGCTTTGGCATAAAAAATATCCCAAAAAAATGAAAACTCAAAACATATAACAGAAGGGTGTAAAGTTAAAAGCAGCTCACAACAAAAAATTAAAAACAAAACAGGACAAAAAAAAAAAAAATCTGAATAACTAAGTGTTTTGCTGATTCAACAGAATTATGAGGTAAAATCAACTAATTTTACAACCTGGGGTCCATTGCTGTAAATGATTTGACTCCTATTGTTTTAGAATATGTTCATGGTTCCATTCCAAGCCTTTCAAGTTTGCAGCTTGACCACAAGGCTCTAACAGTGAAGCCTTTGATTTTTAAAATGAATTCTCAAGTAAATTAGTCGCCAATTGTAATGAGGCCAAACCGAAGAGATTTGATGTGTCTATTGTGTGTTAAACCTTGCAGCTGCCCACTGTAATGACTGAACAAGGTCAAGATCTTTCTTTCTCAAACACATTAAAAGGCAATTACAATAGTCATTGAAAATGAAATAAAAGTGTTTAAATCTATCTCTTATTCAGCTTCTGACACCAAAGATCTAAGGAAGGAAATATTTCTCGCCTGAATAAAGCACTTTCTGATTAACTCTCCAAAATGATGAAGGACATTGCTAGGTAAACAAGAGCAGCAAATCCTACAAAATCAACAGCTCAATGCAATGGACTGGGTTTCTTTAAATAGAAAAGCTTTAACTGATCTGTCTGTGGGATCTGACAGAACTGTCTCTATAAAGTGCCTGGAGATGACTTGTGTAAATTGATTGAAAGAGTAACGCAAAGGTTTTGAGGTTTGGTAGGGCCAATACTGTACATCAGGTTGCTAATAGTTTTCAGCTATACAGCTGTCAATATGTCTGTCATATGAGGCGAAAAGACATATGAAAGACACATGGGGTATAAAAAGTGTCCAGGACTGCTAAATGAACATGAGTAAAGTATAATACCAGAGTGGCGGGCTCTTTCTTTCTTTTTTTATTTTTTTTATTTCTTTGAGCAACAATACAAGGAAGATTTACATTGAGATTTTAAGACATATTAGTAGCGCTCAAAAAGAGTAGGTAGAAGTTCAAGAACTTGTCAGAACCTACCCCCAATAAGAATATACATGTCACGTAACATATAGTATAAGGTCTTTGCTAAAAATTAGGCATTACAAATCAAATCGCAGTTAAACGAATACAGAGTGTGTTATATTGAAAGCAGTTGTACAGAAAAAATAAGATACCTAGTAGTAAATACTGAAATGTTCCAAAATATCACAGTTAAATCTTTGAGTCACATGCAAATTTCTTAAACATAACATATTTATACTTGCTTTTAAATTTTCTTAGTGTGGTACCGGTACTCTTTTTTATTTCCATATCTAACCCATTCCACAACAGAATTCCTACTTGGTTGAGCCCCAGACTTTTAAGTGTGGTGCGAACATCACATAATCTCAAAACAAATTCTCCTCTCAAATTATAAATCTCTCCTCTACTGGTAAAAATGTTTTTATCAGTAGAGAAGAAAAGTAGTAATTTTCAGAAACCCAAATCTGGTCACCATAGATATGCTAGCATTGCTATCAAGAGCTTAGTGACAGAATCATACTTACAGCTTGTGTTTGCGATGGCCTTACGGTCAGAACAGCCCCTCGTTTCAGTAAAAGAAGTTTAGCAAATCCTGCCGTCAACTGCCCAAGATTTTGAAAGCTGTCTTCGGTAAAATGCATAGAGCAAATGCACAGCTGAGCATCAGACTTTGCAGGGGTCTACTGATAGACGAAAATAATCCATGCCTGTCGTGGATCCTTGGGAAGACTGTGAAAGTCTTTCTCCGTGCAGCCTGGAACACTGCATTAAGTGTATGTCAATTTCGAGGCGTGACAAAAGTACAGGCAAGAACCAAATAAGGTGACATCCCCGAATTGACGTCAATTCGGTGCTTCGTTTGAAGTCGCCGGTTTTATGGTGGTTTAGAATTGTGAGCTTTGCAGAGAAAGGAGGTGTCGATGGGGTTCGAACTTCTCTGTACGTCCATTTCACCCACTGAACTATCGTTATTTACTTATGGCAATGTAAACTTGGTTTGCGTTCTATAACCCCTTTAAAACATGGTGTGTGAGATATGAAAAAAAAATTCTTCTTTAACCCTATTTTACTTTTAAAGTATATAAATGAAATACCTTCTAGTTTTTATAAATGTGTATCATGTCATCTAATGGATTATTTGTTACACCCCTATTCCTAAATGTGTCTTTAATTAGCACTAATGATACATTGTTTTAATATCCTGATTATCAAACTAGATTAACTTTAAATTCAGTTTTATGTACATATGATCAATTTAAGGAAATTTCATTTTCTCCCCATCCTACACAGATCACTGCCTCTTCTCAATTTGCTCCATCTGGATCGAGCTTTTCCTTCCTATAAGAATGTTCATTTCATGATAAAGGCCATTTTATCTGTCCTGTGTATATGTCGCATCATGACATATATATGTTTAGTATCTCAGCTCTGTGCAGAAACAAGCAAGTTTCCTGACAGACTATTCAGTTTCATGATCTGCTGAAGAATTAGTTAGCCCTGACAAAGCATTTGCCATGATCAAGCATGCAAAGAAAGGCTGAGATGCAGTATCTTTTTAGATGCTTACAGCAATGTGGATAATTAGAAGCAGTGTTGATCACTCTTCCATCTTTTTTACCGTTCTGATTATTATCTGTGCAACAAAATAATAAACACTGAGGAAGTGTATGCAAAAACACACACAAATTACAGTGTAAAAGCAGACGCCCTTCTGCAGCAATATTCCATTTAGATTGTGAGTGGTTGTTGTAGACTTGGGTACGAAGTTAGCTGTGGCTAAGAGGGCAACAAAGAGCTGCAGGGTTGGAGCAGTTTATGTTAACTCCACCAATGTACAGCGGTCATTCCTTTCCCTGTCTGATTACAGTAAACTGCACACTATAAAAACTTATCTCTGTTTCAACTGTGTCTGAGCATTAAAGTGTTTGCAGGCAAAATTGTGACAAGACAGGCTGGGGTGTAGAGAAACTTCTCATTACATATTCATTCAAATAGCCTTATTGTTGCTCCTTGAGGTAGGTCTGTGTTACCAATCAGCATCGATTGATGCCCTGCATCCTCCCTAGCAGCATTATGCCCTGTAATGAGATTCCTCTTTCTGAGCAACCATCCGTAATCCCACACCTCAAGCTGTGCTCTCTGGGTCTGCACAGCTGAGTCGCGCTCAAACGTGGATATCGTACATGAAATTCAGTGTTAATGCTGCCAACCTGAATGAGAATCACACAATGGCGCTCAAATGAAATGGATACTACGCCTATTACCGAACATGTTAATCCTCTTAAGAAGTTAAAAGAGGTCTTGATGACATGAGGGAGAGGCAGGAGTGCAGAGCACTATGGAAACGAGCAGGAACGGGTCGGAGAAATTAGGTTTGTCCTAAACAATAGCACGCCTGCTGCCACGTTTCTTCAGTCATTAGCCTCTGATTCTCTCAGAGGATTTAGTAGACAAAGAGGAACAGCACAAGGCGGCCTTTAAAAGGCTAATATATTTGTGATCCACGAATCCTGAAGATATTAAAAGCATGATAATGGCATAATGTCTGTAACTGTATGAAGGCTTTCACTGTCTGTAGCTGTAAACATATAACTAACTTTATCTGTGGCCAGTTGTTGCAAGCCAGTCAGATCACTGGATACTTGAGTTATGTCTCTGAAAGTAAACCAGTAAATTGAGGTATAAATACCCTTCATGATGTTTTTTGAGACTCTTTCAAGCATCTTTTCCTGGGTATACTGGAAGCTATTTTTAATGCCCTCTACTTAAAGAGGGCATTGGGCCCTTGATTTTACGTTATTACATCATGTTCATCCATTTTGGTTTTGTGTCATTTGGAGCTGTTCTGATATTCCGATAGGTTATATCCTATGGACAACGACTTGAAGGAACAAACTAAACTGTTCATAATTTATCATTTATGGTACGCCAGCATTCATAACATGTAGGCGAATCACAGTCCCCCAGTCCCCAAGACATATTTATATTTTTTTAAACAAAGAGGCACGTGTACGTCGTCAGTCCCGCGTCGAGTACCGTTCATTCATCCTGTCCGCTGAACTGCTGCTAGTTTTACTCACATGCCTGGAAGATGTCTAGTCCTACTACCACAGATGATCTCGCTCTCGAAATTGAATTGAACGATTCAGATTAGCTAGCCGAATGAATAGAAGGGGTAGAGTGTAGCCGCCTGTGACCCGGGCTGCCTGTTATGACTGCACTAATCTGGAATTATTTTGAAATAAGAGTCAATCGAAAGTGAAAATGAAGCCTTATCAAATATATTTTCTTTATATTAAAACTTATTATAATAAGTTATAATAAAGTTATAATAAAGAGAATATGTTGAGGTCACCTAGCAATAAGCAATGATAGATCTCAGAGAAAAATGATCTACGGATCTATTTCTGTCGTTTTAACAGAACCAGTCAACATGTCAGAGCAGCTGAATCTAAGAGAGACAGCCAAAATCAAGCAGCCTAATTAACAGAAGTTTCCCCCGGCTAATATGTTTGGATCATCTCTATCCCTCTGCGGCTGCTCTTAAAAGCTTTTTTTAAAATGGTCTCATGAGCCATTTTGAATCTTATTGGAGGCAAATCTAACTTTGATGATGAGAGATACTTAAGGAGGTTAGGGCAAGAGTTAACCAAAATCTACAGCGAAATCTCCTGATACTGCATCAGACATGAAAACAACAGGTAATGCAAATGGCTCACCTGTCTTTGCCTGTCTCCTTCTTGAACACCATGTCACAGTAGTTCATCCTGTCCTCTGTGGTGACGTAGATACGAGCATGGGGATAGTTCTCTGATGCCTGTCGCAACATGTTGTAAACAATGCCCTTTCCGTCCTTCCTCATGTTCCGCAGCGGCCCCCACACGACGTAGACGGTGTCATTGCCCTGGCCGAAGAAGTGCTGCGGCTTCTGCAGCAGGAGGGGCACGCTGGTGTGAGAGACGACTCTCAGGGTGGTTCGTCTTCCGACGTCATTTTCAAATCCCCGCGTGGGAGCATTGTTCATGCGCCAGATGCAAGGAGAGCGGTCGATCTGTGCGCCTGCAGCCTGGCCCAACATCTGGCCGGAGCTGGACACAATGCTGCACAGTTCACAGTTCAGCTTCAGGGGCTAAAGAACAAAATGAGAGAATATTTTTTTGTTTTTAAGAGATTAAAGAAAAGTGTCAGCTATATAGAAGCAGCAAGCATTTTTTTTCACATCAACATATGATTTAAAAAATGAAATGGTGATAAATTTATATACCGGTATATTTATTTTACAGCAAAACAAGTCAACAGTTCAGGTATTGAGAATTGTTTAAGGTTTGACTGAAAGAAACCACAAAAGAGAAATATTTCAATGAGATTTGATGGAAGAAATCAACACGAAATGATGAAAAATTCTCAGGTAGAAGAATAATGGACATCTAGAGACAATGACAGCTCTGCCTATAGTCACATATTCAATGCTGTGTGCAGAAAAACGGATTATATCCAACCTCAAATATAGCTAAAAAACTTAGCAAGGATCAAACTGATGGTGAAGCTGCAGAAATCTTTCAAATTAATAATGTTGCCAAGCTCCACCAAATCAGTAAATTTGATTCTCCCAAACACTTCAATGGCTACAGGTGAATAAGGGTTGGAGTGGAGATACTTGGAGACTGTGGAACCAATTGGGCAGAGCTGAACTGCTTTACCTCCCCCAAACAACTTCAACTCTGCCCAAAACATAAAAATTTAATTTAATATAATTAGGTTTTGAAAGCCAAAACTTGGCTTTAATAGCATAACTAGAGCATTTGATGTTTGGGGGTAGAGCAACCTAATCGAATCTTAAAGTAAGGTTGACAGAGGGTGTACAAAATGAGTTATGATAACCAGTAAGTTAGCATCTATATGTTCTTGGTATCTGACCATCGTAGTTTACTAGCAAGCTAGTGATCAGTGCATGGCAATAGTCCCATTGATTGGGTTGAAATTAGAACATAAAGTGGTTGGCCAGGGTTAAAGCTGCTTCATCTGTGCCCAGGGCTCTGTAGCTATCATCATTTGGAGAAACTTGACAGTCCTAAACTCAACCTCAAAGATCTACTTTGAGATAAATGACAGCAGAGGATGAGGTTTTAGTTTTTCCACATAACTCTGAACAACTCCCTTTACCTTGAGGAAAATGCTTATACAGAATAGTTAGTATAGTTGCAATTGTGGGAACAATGGGTCCATCGATGAATTTGACCCTATAGATTGAGAACAGGATCTAAGCCAGGGGGCTGCAAACCTTAATATCAGAGAGCCATTTTGCTCTGACTCCAGCAAAAGAAAAATTATTTAAAGCCACAATTACAACAGTTTTAAACCAGGTAAAACATTTTATATAAAGGAAGCACGGATTTTCAAGGGCACATACCATGCTATGGCAGCAGATTTGTTGAAGGTCACAAATCATTTAAGATTTAGAACTTCGTAAGGCATGGAAAATTCAAATTAGGTTTTACAATGACAATCTGTCAGAAAATAAAATACTTTTATTTGCAGGGGTCTGAACATTTTTATTTTTGTTTGTTTTTTTGTTGTTGTTTTTTTTAGGTAAAATGTCTGTTGACCATAAAAAGGCACAAAAACTGTGAAGACTAATGTGATGAGTGTGTTATTGTTTTAATAAATCAAGGTAAACTTACCTTTTAGGAGTTGTATATTGTAAGTTAGTTATACCTTAATTCAAAGTTTACAGTTATAATTAAAGAACAAGCACTTTATGACTTCCTTTAGTGTCGTTCTCTGCAGCCTTTGCAGGGCTGTGTAACAGTTCATAAAATGCAGCCCTGGGAAAGGCAGTTAATTAGAACAGAGACCCAAGAGAACCTAAATTTATCACATTGTGAAATGCTGCTGAGCCTTATCTCTTGGTTTTACAGCTTTAGAACAATGTGCACACATTTTCTATCTCTGAAAAGCTGAAAGTGCAGAAAACTTGCTAAGAATGTTCATCTCTTGAATTCATCCTGACCTTCCTACAGACAAAGAAAGACACAATAGGTTAACAAGGGTAAAAGACTGAAGGCTTGTAAAAGGATCTGGACCATGATGGAATGAACATTTATCGTTTACAAAGAACATTTCAGTTTTAAATACATGGTTTGATTGACTCTTGCAAAGTATTTGTTCTTTAAATTGTGCACGTAAAATATCTGAAGTTTTTCAAAGGACATTTCTCTTATTGAACTAAAGAAATACATTTTATATTAAGCTAAATGAGTTGTTTTACTTGAAAACAGCATTAAGGGCTATTTTCCTCCATCTTCATGTGCTTATGTGAACCATGAGAAGAACATACAGTAGCTCAACCTCTGCTACAACAAACTCACCACTTAAGTTGTTTACAGGCGGCCCGGTGTGAAAGCTGAGGAAGTAATGTCATAATGTCATCCAGGTCATAGTCATTCCAAAAAGTCAGGAAAAAAATCCACTGGACTTTGTTTCGAAGTTTGAAGACGTTTTGCTTCCCATCTAGGAAGCTTTATCAATTCCCTTTAACGAGACATAGACAGGTGTTGGGTTTTGCAGTCAAACAAAGAACCTGAACGACCCCCATTCCTAAGGGGCGAAACCGTTCATCCAGTTCAATTTGCATGTTTCCTAATCAAAACAAGGCTTTGTTTTTGGTCCACTCTGTAAAGCCTGAAACTCAAAGCTATTTCTCCAGTTTTAATTGAAAAATCTTCCTGGATGGGAAGCAAAACGTCTTCAAACTTGGAAACCAAGTCCAGTGGATTGTTTTTTAACTTTTTGGAAATGTTACAATGACGTTTAGGATTTCATAGCTAAAAAAAAAAAAAAAGCTAGAAATGTATCCAAGTAAAGAGAGTTTAACCTTCATTTAGCAGATGTCGACAGAAACTTACGTTCCATGAAAGCCTCCCTCTGCCACTGCAGTTCTTAGTTCAGTTGTAGATAAAATCAGCCAGTATTCTTTTTTTTTTTTTTTACAACTAGTAGCAGAAAAAGATTAAATAGAGGAAGGGCATTTCTAATACATACCTACGTTTGGCATCAGAAGTTTTTCTTTTAGCCATCATTACAACTATATCAAATCTTTTCAATTCCACAGCTGTGCTTCTTTTGTGATTTATAAATGGCCAGATGAAGGTCAGAGATTTCTCTTTTTTGAAGGTTTGTGAAAATGAGGCATCTTAGGGAAATATCTATTGCAACATAATTTTTACTGACGCTGCAAACAACTTCTAATAGCAGAAAAGAAGATTGTGACATGTTGACATTTCTACAATTTTTAGATTAGTAAAATATAAATTTCTGTTTCTCTGAAGTAAAAAAAGGTTTGATTAAAAGCCGCATTTGTAATTGATACAACGGAAATTGAGACAAGAACAGATGCCATTCAAGCTTGGCTTGGTTCCTTCTTAACAACAGGAAAGGCTACAAGAAAACAGGAGCATAAGCAACACAAATAAACAGTCTGTGCAATGCAGAGAATCTGAATACAAACAAGACTCGAAATTACAAGAATAATAAACATGTACCTGTCTATCCTTCCATCCACCATTAAAAGAACAAAATTTAATCACATCTTTAAATATATTTTTAATTTACTTAATTACTGGTGTATCCATTCAGTGTTGGTTGTTGAAATCCCTCATTTGACCTTAGGGCTGTTTTATGAGGTTTCAGATATATAATGAAAGTAACAGTTTGGCAGGATTGCATGGTAAGAGCATTAAAGAAATTGGATTTGGTGGCGTTAATCTGGGATTTACAAGCCTATTTAATTGATGTCTTTATGTTAAGGACAAACCCAAGTAAAGAAAATGAATAAGAAGCTTGAAAATTATGCTCCAACTGTGGTCATCTAGATCTGAGAAATAGAATAGTTTTATATAACATATATGGGTATTTTTGACAATAGAAAAGTGACTAATAATACATTGTTAACAATTTAAGACATAATTTGCTAACAGAGAAAGGAAGTGATATGGATCACAATCCAGAAATTAGGGTCTCTAGTTGTCTGTTAAACATATAAGATCTTATATAATGCAATGTATCCTAGATGATATAACTGATGAATGCAAAATATTGAATATATATAAAATGTTAAAATATTTTTCCTAGGGTCAAACGAGAAAACTGATTATATTTAAGAGACATTATGTAAGTTTTTACTGAAATATATCTTGTAAATTGCCATTTTATTTAAGCCTTTATGATTAAAACATGGTTAAATGAGCAGACTGAAACCTCAGACGTTCAGCATTGATGCATCTATAAGCCTGTAGCCTATTTTCCTGAATTGACTTTGATTTCACGTCATGTTTAATGGGTACGACCAAACAAATGAAGTGTTATTTTAGAGATGGATTTTGTGGATGTTCACAGGCAACCGGCATCCAGTCCAACCCACACAACAAAAAGGAAAAAATAAATAACCTTTTCAAGTATGAGCGCAAGATACAAGAACAAGCAGCAGACTGCGGTTTTGGCTACAGGTGGCAGTATCATTAGAAAACTCCATAATGCCTATTAACATTATTTTTTTGCAGCTTATTTTTCTGTCTGTGTCAGGATTAGTGGATTTGTTAAGGACCAAAATGCAGAGCTAAGGACGCAGAGATATTTTCTTAAATTTAATGAACAGGTAGAAAATAAGGAAGCCTTAATCCAGAACCAATATACGTACAAGAAACTCAGGAACCAAAAACCAAGAGAGACTAAGGAGGAATAAACCAAAGGAATGAGGGAAAGAAGAAAAAGAATCCAGCAACCAGTAACAGCAGTTGAGGAATATATATGCCCAACAGGATAATGGATGGAGTAATCAGCTGATTGGGAGGAGTGGTGGACAGAAGTATCTACATGGGAGCAAAGGGAAAGGAGAGGGACACAAGGGGCAACAGAGAGAAATACAACAGTGCTTAGATATAACTACAAAATAACTTAGATGACACTAACTGGAAAAGAAACCAATTACAAAAAAAACACAGAATGGCAAATCAAAGTATAACTGAAAACTCAAAAAGAAAAGGTCCAGAAAGGGCAGAATCATGACAGCCTGTTTAAGTGTTAGGAAGCTAAAATATGAAATTTACCATATTTTCCATCCTTTTTTAGGATGGATGGATGGATCGGTGCATGGATGAATGGATGGATGGATGGATGGATGGATGGATGGA
>NW_015150924.1:667648-670195 GCF_000732505.1 Cyprinodon variegatus | reverse complement strand
ATGGATGGATGGATGGATGGATGGATGGATGGATGGATGGATGGATGGATGGATGGATGGATGGATGGATAATAATTAATAATTACATATGTTCTCTTTTCTCTTTCCATTTTCATCTAAACCGTAAAGAAAATCCTGACTTCTGCAGACTGCATTAATGCTTGTTTTGATAACTTTATTCTCATGTAGAAGAATTAATGCAAGACTGTGTTACAATTCTTTCACATCTGCGAAATGTAGAATTGCTAAAATGTCACTAATTTCAAGACAAATACATTTTTTTTCAACAGTGGATGAAAACTTCCATCTCTCTGTGTATGATTATCATTCACTGAACAAACACAGACAGAGTTTTATAAGCAACACAATCATGCAAGATAATCCAGCAAATTCTCTTATAACCATTTGGTTTATCTGCAACTTCGACTCAGCTTACAAAAGATCAGCATCTTAAGATGAAACAAAAACAGAAGATTTTCTTTCTCATGAGACATCAATCTTCTGTAAATTACTCTTTTTGTTGTTTTTTTCCTTCCCATCTGTGGATGCAATCAGAGGGTTATGAAATAATCTCAGCATCTGGGCAGGTCATTCTCTAGCCATCGAGCTGCCTTGAGCTGTCAGCAGCTCATCCATCATCACAGGCTGCCCTCTGCCCAGCTCATAACTCCATCACACCTTTCAGCACACACAGATTGGCTCAGCTCTGCGGGGAACACCGGCTGTCTAACTGCAAATAAGACACATGGAAACCTGCCTATGGAAGAGGCCCAGAGCAGAGCATTGGCCTTCTACTGCAGGCTAAGCACTTAGTAATCGCTTCATAAACAAGGAAAGACTAAAAGTAAGAGTCTAAAAGACTTTATGAAAGAGTAAAAAAGTTATGTTATAAACAATTACACTAAATGATAAGAGATTAAAACAGGTTAAGATGTTCCTGCTTTAAATCAGAAAAGATTACCAGAAATATTGAATTTAAAAATGCCAGAATAACAAAAATATTTTTACAACCTTCCACAAAGTCAAGATTGTACATAGGTGTCCTTGGCATTTAGCATCTTTGCATTTAAGGTTAATCCTCCATAAAATATTACATAATAGTTTGTTTGAATTTTGGCACTTCTAACATAGAAATCTGTAACTGGGTAAGATTTTATAGGCTATCACATTTAAAAACGCCTCCTCAACACTGCCCACAAATTTTCTAAGGGACTAAGATCAGGGTTTTGTATGAGAGGCGTTAGCAACACTAAAACATTGATGTTTCGGTCATTAAGCCACTTGGTAACTGATGTGGTATTACATTTTAAGTCGCTGTCTGATTGGAAGACCAATTTGTAGGCATTCTTTATTTATTGATGATTTTCCAAATCGCTATTTTAATATGTATGAAGCTGCTGCAGAGCTGGCGAGCTCTTTCAGTGAAAGACTCCTGCAGCCTAATTTTGCCGGGTGTGTTTCAATTAACCAATAAATTGTGAAAATTGTAATTACATAAATACATCCACTAAATGGAAACACTGCAAAAAAAAATCCTACACCCCTAAAATCTTTTTATAAAAAGATTTTAGGTGTGTTTTTTCAGACCTATTGAAATTGCTATCTTTCAAAAAAGTGCAATGGAAACCCTTTTTTGCATCGCAAGAGTTACTCAATGTTCAACTGAACCTTCCTTCCTTGTAAAAGGACACAGAAGAAGACCAGAAGTAGTTGAAGGATGATGGCGTCCACTAGAGCTGTGGCTGAAATATGGATCCATTTCAAGTGTTTACATCCGTCTCTGCAAAGTTGCTTTCAGAGTTGTTGCGTAAACAAATGTGATCAAGTGCCACGTTGATTGTATTTGCTATCTAATTGAAATACTGCAATTGTTGCACTTTGCATTTTAGAATTTTGCAGAATATTAAGAGTTTTGCTCACATTTGTAATGGTTACTGTGGAGCATTGTTGCAAATCTTTGCCTCCTTGTAGCTGTTAGACTTTAAAACCAACATTGTTCTCAACAAACTTCAAAATGTTGCGCAGCAAACTTTAAATGAGCTTTAACATGCTTTTTCTTCAGCAATGGAGTCTTGCGTGGTTGCATACAGACTATGGTGGTTGACTGTATTACTTATTGTTTTCTTTGAAACAATTGTACGTGCTATTTCCAGGTCTTTCTGAAGCTCTACACAAGTGGTCTTTGGCTCCTGGACAACTCTTCTGATAATTCTTTTCACTCCTCTGTCAGAACTCTTACATAGAGTGCCTGGTCAATGTTGGTTTATGGTGAAATTATATTCTTTTGACTTCCTGATTATGGCCCCAACACTGCTCACTGGAACATTCAGAAGTTTAGAAATCTTTCTGTAACCAATGACATCATTAAAGTTGTGAAGGT
Organism: Cyprinodon variegatus; assembly: GCF_000732505.1. Taxonomy (NCBI): domain Eukaryota; kingdom Metazoa; phylum Chordata; class Actinopteri; order Cyprinodontiformes; family Cyprinodontidae; genus Cyprinodon; species Cyprinodon variegatus. Next base: position 667,815 of record NW_015150924.1, on the reverse strand, counting down.
CTTGAGAAAGCTCTTTACTTTTACTATGAGATGAGCCGAGGCTTCGAGGCGCGTGTTGACTAATGGAGGGAGCGTTTCCCAGAAGCGCGTGTCGAGGCGTGATTCATTTAGGGGAGGGGCCAAAATTTATGACGTCTGAAGCTCCTCTAACATGATACCAACTGAAC
>NW_015150924.1:663874-666718 GCF_000732505.1 Cyprinodon variegatus | reverse complement strand
CAACTGTTTTTAATATTCTTTTTTTGTTTCTGCATTTTTTATTTTATTTTATTTATTTTTTATTTTTTCCTACTTGCTTTGATTCTGTTTTATCTTCCTGTATTTTAATCATGTAAAGCACTTTGCATTGTCTTTGTACTGAATTGTGTTATACAAATAAATTAGCCTTGCCTTGCCTTGCCTTGCCTTACCATGATACCAACTGAACGCTTCAGGAAGAGGTTCAGACCGTGCGAGAACTTTAACAGGCATTTAAACACTCTCACTTCTCAGTCAAGATGTGAGAGTTTGTAGCAGAGTTGCTGTCAGTTGGATAGAGTTCGGATATATAAGTATAGATAGTTTTTTCCCCCAATAAAATCTAGTTGGTTAAAACATAGATTTAACTATGTAATAATCAAAATCTGAGCAAGCCACATGGTTACAGTTGTAACATCAGTATTAATTAGTAGTGCTTTCTAGTGAGCAGTTACCATTGCTAGTGGCGTCGTTGTTGGTTCGAAACCCACCATAGACTTTTGAAAGTTGTGATAATACTTAAATATTTTGGCTGATGTGACTATTTTGTATTGTTTGCCCTATTACAAATATAGTTTGGGTAAAAACACTGGAAAAACTATAATGTTTAATAAAAATGACAAACAGCTTTCATTTTGCAGTCCATTGCCCAATTTTCACAACACTTCTCCTGTCTGCTTGAACTTATTTCACTAAAATGACAGAAAAACAGTGTACCTTAAATGATCGTTCTCAAAAGATTTTGTTATACACACCAATCATTAACAATATCAAAGGAACCTAAAGGGGAAAAAAAATAACAAGGAAAAACAATTGCAAAAAATCACAGATCATATTACTAAGTGTAGTTCTGCCCTCCACCAGCAGGTGGTGACATGTTCACATGAAGCTTCATGAACTGTGGGGATCGTTGAAGCAATCTGGCCAAACGGTTCAATGCCTCGTGAGGCTTTATTTCACCATCACTAACTTTTACCTATCATGAGATGTTTCTTGTGTGATACCAGAAACACAATTTCAGAGGCCATCACCTGGGACTGAACCAGCTGATATTGATTTGCACTGACAAAGGGCAGGATTGCTTTCTAATTACTGAGAGATTTCAGCTGGTGTCTTGGCTTTCTCTGCCATTTTGCACCTCCTTTTCTTCATGTATTCAATGCTTTTTTCCCTGTGCCATTCCAGATGATTACACATAATTTCATTTCCGGGCACGTATGGTTTTATATCTTTGTATGTGTGGGTTGCATGGATTGTTACGGACATCTGGTGAAAATGCTATGTCAATAGCACCTCTAGAAATATGTTTACTGAGAAAAATGGTCGTGTGTTCAATATTTATTAAAACCCGCTGTATGTTTTATACAGGCTCAATGATTCGTTCTTGTTTTCTGAGAGCTGGCAAATTTTTACTTTAAAAAAAATAATCAAACATAGGGCTTTGTAATCCCAACTAACCTAGAACAGAAGAACGAAAATATTTATTCTAATGTCAATGAGAAAATAAATGGCCTTTTCATTTAATGTCTATAAATATCTGGTTTCAATTGTAAAAATGATGGGTAAAAGCTTGTCTAAAAAGCTAAAATCCTAGACTCTAACTTAAAAAAAATCATAATAAAATGTAATGTAGAGCACAGTAATCACAACTAAAAGCACTTCCATAATCCCACTAATCCTAGCACTCTGACAAAGAACACTAAATCTGCTTTGCAAAGCCTCAGATATGAATGCATGAGTGTGTTAAATTTAAAGTGTTTTTTTTTTTTTTTTTTAGAGAAAAGCCTGCAGACCGAACACTGGTAAATTAGAGCACTGGGCTGTAAACATAACCTTGATGTTCGTTAAGTCGCTTTAAACTCAATTAATTAATAAGCAATAATGACTGCATTAACAAGCTGCAAACCAGTGTCTCTCTGGGAATTCAGATTCCCTCCTCCAAAATAAGTCTTTAAACCGTGTGTGGGTTTTTTTGCTGACACAATTATTATATACAGGCCATTTTATCTCTACCCAATTAAAACTTTTAGGTGAAGCAGAATAAAATAAAAAGAACACATGGGATTGAACAATTAAATAATTTCTTACAGGATTTAAAACAATATAGGAAAAAAAAAACAGTTGAAACCTGAAAAAAGAAAACTAACTATACAATATTAACATTTTATCTGGAGTTAAACAGCTGTATCTGTATTACACAATCCTTTAAATTTTCTAAACCAGCACCACAAAAATTAAAGTTGCTTATTTATCCTATAGTGTTCTGTCTCTTTCTACTCGTACCCCTCTCAAACACATCATCTTCCGCTTCATCCAGAGGCGGGTTGCAGAGGCGGGAATCTCAGCAGAGACTCTGAGACTTCACTCTCTGAAGACAGACTCAGCCAGATTATTTCTTTGTCTGAATCATATTTTATTGATTAGAAGAATTACATTTGGACTACAGTAGGATGGTGCATACCCGGTGTATGTCAATGTTCAGGTTTTTTTTTTCATATATATATATATATATATATATATATATATATATATATATATATATATATATATATATCCACTACCCTTCAAAAGTTTGGGGTCACCCAAACAATTTTGTGTTTCCCTGAAAAGTCACACTTATTCACCACTATACGTTGTGAAATGAATAGCAAATAGAGTCAAGACATTGACAAGGTTAGGAATAATGATTTGTATTTGAAATAAGATGTGTTTTTACATCAAACTTTGCTTTCGTCAAAGAATCCTCCATTTGCAGCAATTACAGCATTGCAGACCTTTAACATTCTAGCTGTTAATTTTTTGAGGTAATCTGGAGAAATTGCACCC
>NW_015150924.1:645429-662560 GCF_000732505.1 Cyprinodon variegatus | reverse complement strand
AGCAATGTATAGACTGTATTTCTTTAAACTTAAGACTAGTTTAAAGTTATCTTCGTTGAAAAGTACAGTGCTTTTCCTAAAAAAAAATTAAGACATTTCAATGTGACCCCAAACTTTTGAATGGTAGTGTGTATATAGATAGATAGATAGATAGATAGATAGATAGATAGATAGATAGATAGATAGATAGATAGATAGATAGATAGATTTATTATGGCCAATATGTATCAGATATTGGCCAATATATCAGATATAGTTTATAAAAGCCAAGGATATCTGTATCAGTATATCAGTCCTTTAATTTTTTTTAACATTTAGCATCTTCTGTAAACATTTTATTTTTATGTTTTAACTAGGTAAGATTTCAAAGTTAAAAGGCATGACTTATTTGGATTAGGAAAACAGGACTTCAACAGATAACTTTAATAAAATCTCACAAAGCAAATTGTAAAAGTAATGGATTTTAATCTTTATTGTACCTTAAGGGTACAAACAACTCAAATAAACTCTTATCTCCCAGATATATGGAAGCATTGAAACATCTAAAAACCACACTGAGTTCAAATAAACAATACTGAGTCTGGCATACAAATACCAGATAAGATGTAGATGGAGATCTGTGAGAATTTATGCAAATTCATGATCATAAATAGAGTTCAGCTGGAAGAATGTGGTAAGGTTAATTATTTCCCTTTATTTCCCAGCAATGACAAAACATGCTCTCAGAATCAGGTGTCTGCTGGAGGCAGTGTTGAGGCCTCTATGGCCAACAGTTTGTGGTCATATAGGCCATATCTTAAGGGGGGAAAGAAAATCAAATATCCAATCATATAAGAGGGAAGTAAACAATAGTTTGCTAATTAATGGACTAAATAATGGACATCCACCAATGCACTAAACTTTTATCACATTGTACCTGATCGAAATACCCAAAACAGTCCTTTACAAAGTAAATGCTTCTTAAAAATCCTCCAGACAGATGCTCCAACACCACACCAGTATTATAAAAGAAATCAATCACAGGAAAGACATTTGTATCCAGACTTGAATGGAAGAAATGTGTCCAACATTGGAAAAATAGATTCCAGATGTCTGGAATGTGGTGGGATAAATGTGACGTTGTGTCTATGCATGCAGAAAAATTGGTGCTTACTGTATGGACTGTTATACCCTATGTTTGTTTTTTCTCATCTATCTGCTGATAAAAATGAGAAGAAAACACAAAACACATAAAAACTGCAGACTCTAAAATCTGCTCTGCACTAACCAATAACTTCATAGTGGGGAAAAAAAACCCTGATTTTTCTGAGCAGACAGTTGGTTAAAGTGAGATTTAATAATGAAGTAAATTGGAAAGAAGCTAATAAGACAGATGTCTGCTTGTCCTTTCATTCTAATCTCAAAGGTCTTAACTCATTCTGAAGGCCTGATTTTAATTCAACTCACAGAGCAAAGGCGTCAAGTCTCTACTAATTCATTAATAAATAAATAATTACTTTGCTAATTAGGAGAACGAGTTTGGATTGGGCAACCCAATTCAGTCATTCTCTTGTTTGAATTAGGAGCATTAGAGCACTGAGGAGGAAAAAATAAAAAATAATAATTGAACAGATGGTTCTACCAACCTGAAATGTAAAGATTTTTTATTTAATAAAGTTAAAAAAAGCAGAATAGCTCCCTTTAAAATGTATGTCATTTGCCAAAACGAAAGCATAGTAATCAGTATGCAAATGTTTCTGCTCAGCATGTGACGGACCAGAGGTATGAATGTAAAATTCTGCACGACAAATGTTTTGTATTTCTCTAGGAAAGCAGAACAGGGACAATAAATCACACCTGCAGACATACACAATCAAATGAGGAAAATAAGGCTGGGAGCTAAGGCAGCTTCCACTGCTGCCAAGCTATGCATAATACATGTGTGTGAAATGACACCTGGCTGTATCAGGTAAGACCGTCTACCTTCCAAGAGAAAGATGCCTGCCTTTGGAGCCTGTTATAGTGTTGCTGAAAAGCTATCGGGGCAGACCAATCTAAACAGATGCTCAAGCCTATCACTGCTCATTCTAGTTTACAGCAAAAAACTCACTGGAGTGGAGAGAGAGACAGACAGAGGCGTAATTCTGCACAAGCTGACTGCCTTTTCAAATGACTTCCCTAAATCTCCACAGGGAGAGGCCGTTGATTTAAGCAGGCTCGTCTGAAGGCTGGAGGAGGCGCAGACGTAGAGATTGGTGTAATGCATGATTGCCTCTGGGCCTGTGTTTTGTAGATGAAAGTCTCTGGAGGCAGAGGAAGACGATGCACATTAATCTGCCAATATCAACCTTTCTTCCCAAACGCAGGCCATCCACTTCTAATGAAGGACAAAGCGTCTTCTGCAACTTCAAAACTAGCCTTCAAATAGTAGGAGCTTCGTGTTTTTCACCCACATTCTCCTTCACCTTCTGTTGCACACGTCTTTTATTTTACTGAGGGGCTATTTAACACCAAAAAAAGGCTTTGATATTTCATTTCGCATAATTGTGCTGGAAGAATAATCACGAGCTGTTTGAAGGCAGGAGAACAGCTTCACTGTCAAGGTTATTATGGTTTACAAAGACATACAACACAAAAAAGACATCAAACGAGACAATCTGGGATACGTTGCAGGGATACGGATACAATGAATTAAGGAAATCTTTAATGGAGCTCCTGTGTTTGCATTCCATTATCTTTTTCTGTGAAGCTGAGATGAAAAGTTAAGGTTTTATGTCGATAGATGCTTGAAGGATACGAAGGTAACATTATTATTTTTTGTTTTTAAGAAGCAAGTCTTGAAGCAGAAAGAAGATTTCAGTTTCCTTTTAAAATAAGATGCTTTCACCTTATTCTAAAAAAGGAGGAAACAACCTTGATTCATACTGAGCATTTCTTTTTCCCTTGACCTTTAAAATGTGTGCCGACCATTTCCACCATGTTGTTTTCAATATATGTTCATAACTTTTAGAGAAAATTTACACCATAACACAACATTTGGAAATCACTGCTAAGAAACCTCCTTTAGTACACTGAAAAGATCAACTCATATGATTTACTTAAAATATATATATATCAAAAAGTATTTGCACAAAAATTATTTAAGTAAAATTTAATGCTGCGATATCAAGTAACACTCACTTGCCAGTATCAAGTGAATTTTATTTGAGGGAATGTTTGTTGTATTGGAATCACCACACATTGTTTGCACCCTCCAAAAGTTACTATTCCTTTATTGCATACTCTTATCTTTTCTAGTTATTCTGGACATCTTGGAGGTTGTAATTAGTAACTACCAGATTTCCTAGGGTACAAACAACACACAGAATTGGAATTAATCATAATGACATTTCCTATTAAACTTGACTGATGATCTAAAACGCTCTGAGCCTATTTCACTGCTATTATGGAAAAAGGAGACAACATATTGTTTTGCAAAAACTGGATCAAGGAAAACAAGACAAGATGAGGCCTCCAAGGTTATTTTACCTTCACACCACAGTGAGGAGAGGTGGAATGAGGAGCAAGGAATTGTGGGTCACAGAGAAATAATAACAATAATACAATCAGTATTCAGATGTATCACGTTATGGTCTGTCTCTGAAAATATGAATGAATAGCAACACAGTAGGTGTAATATGTAATGGAATACCATTACATTAAATGGCAATGCATAAAAATAACTGGTTAATTGTGGGACTGTAGATCTAATCCAAACTTTCCAGATGATAAACAATAAATAAGAGTCTAATTCAAGATGAAATATGTGTGAATGGAAGATTTTGAGCAAACTCATCCATAACAGTGCTTTAAGTGGAAACAGAAAATTAGTCCACTTAATGCTAAACAGTGGCAACAGGAACATGGCTCAAATTCTAGACAGTTATTTTCTTTCCATTTATAAATCCAGTTTCATTGATAACTCTGACTTAATATTTAAATTACATCATAACGGTTTCCTTTAACAAACCCAGGCCACTTTAGCCATATTATTTTATCCAGTGTTCCACCCACAGGTGTCACACACTGCCCAAGGGCACCAGGTACGGTGTAAGGCAGCGAAAATCGAACTTGTGAAAAACCTCAATTCTAGTAGTCATAGTAGCGACGTCAGTATGAAAAACAGAGTTGACTTTCTCCTTTGTGTTCAGGTAGGAAATTCTCCCTTTATTTCAGGTGGGGAAACCTGTACAGTGTTATGTAATGGACGGTATTGAGGATTGGCTGGTAGAAGCAATGCTATCATGTTTTCTTTTAGTACAGATGGCACTTTCTATAAGTAAACAAATTACAAAGAACAAATTTCTCTGTTCTTTCCATTTATGTAACAAGCTTAAGGTTGAACTGTCACACCACAGACCAGGCAAGAAGGACATCAAGTGAGAAATGGATCTAAGTAAGCACCCATGGCTCTGTGCATGCAGCTTGTGCAGCTACTTGTCATTCAGACTGTACCTCCTAAGTACACCCTGCTTTACTGGCCATTTTACTCAAAATGGGCGACCTAATTTACTAAAATGAGCATCAAGCTGAATTGGAATATTTTAAATAAGATTGCGACCAAGACCAAACTAAGCTAAAAGTTTCAAAATGTCATGCTGAGATTAATGTGTTTGAACTGATGCAATGCAAGAAAATGAAAGGTAATGGGACGGACCGGCTGTGTGGCCTTGAGAGGACCTCTTAATAGTGAGGTTAATTTACATAAAAGGCTTCTGATGGGAACACATTAACCTTTTCTGAGAATGATGGAGGGATCAAGTCAAGATGGCTGACATGTCCTGCCCGGAGCCTACACTGCATGCACATGATTTAAGAAATGCTTTGGTTAGTCACCATCTTACATCATCTACAAAAGTAAAATAGCAGTCCAGAAAGACTGTAAGATTATCAGACTCCTCCACCATCAGTACTCACATTCAGGTTTGAGAATCATACCTTATGTTGAACCACCTGACATTTAACAGCAGACCTATCTGTTACCAACCCATACGAAAAGTTATGTTTTCGATTGAACTGTCAAATGATAAAAAATTTAAGGTTTCTTGAATTAATTTTATTTTAACACAATCCTAAATATTATTGAAAAATGCACATTTTCTGTTAAATTTCATTACATTTAGTGTCCAAAGAAATACTTTCATTCTCAATGATTTTGGCAACTTAGCCATTTCACTTTTTTGTTTTGTTGCAAATACAGGATAGGTGAATGGAACATTTTTTCATTTTAAACGAACAAGCCGTCACACCCAGATATTTATTGTTACTCACGGATGTCCAGTGGTCTCCTGTCAAAGCAACATATTCCGTTGAAGCCAAATTCTTCTTCATTTGTTTTATTTTTAGCCTCATAAAGTTTGTTGATTTTAGTCATCACTGTGCCTGTCAATGGTGACTTGAAGCGGGCGTCTAAAGTCGTAACTTTCAAAACTTCTGTCTCCTCGACAATATTGTTTGGTCAACAGTCCTTGGCTATTTATCTGGGATTTTGTCTGTCAGCTTCTTGGATGTACTTGACTTACTTAATGCCCTGCGCTCGGTGAGGGTCTGACGCATGCCAGGCGAAACACCTGAAGTTGACGCCCCAACAAATGAATGCTTGGCGTTAAGAGGATAATTAAGGCTTGAGGTGCTTTGGTGAAACGAAAAGTCCTTCTTGCAGTGTGAGCCAACCACAACATGTTTGTTTACTGTTCCATCTTTGTTTTCAGTCCATCTAGCAGGCCAAAGGGTTCTTCTGACTCCTCCATTTCAATCATATCAGACAATTGAAGTGTGGGTAAAACAGGGCGGGAACCCGTTAATGCATAAAAAAAAATATTGTTAATTCCGAAAATTAATCATCTTGTGTTAATGCGTTCATTTTGACAGCCCTGGTTTTCGATTATGTCCAAATCGACCAATTTAAAGGACCATTTATCAACTGCACCAACATGAGACCAATATTTTTATTGATCTTTTCTGTCTTTGTTTTATTTATTTGTACTTTTATAGACCAGCCAATATTTGAAAATTGTTTTTAGTTTTCCTAAGGGAAGGCTACACACATAAATGTCAGGGAATTGTTTGAGAGGCAGCAGTCCCCGGGTAGGCTGTGGCGTTCTAACAATATTCCCCTGGTAGTTAGGGGCGCAATGCGTACAATAAAACATTCGCCATATCATTACGCCCATACCACTACCCTAACCCTTCTCCCAATCCATTGAAGCACATGGAAGCTCAACAAAATTTCAGCATTAAGGTTAAATGTTACATAAAAATTATATACTAAACAGACTGATTTAAAAGAGTAGTACATTTAAGCAGTTTTTGATTGCATATGTTGTTGCTGTAAAGGAATTGTCTCTCACCTCTTGTTTCGGGATTCTGACATAGCCCAGGTGAGGCTTTAAAGCCTTGTAGGACTGCTTGGAGAACATCCAGCGGCTGCTGAACGTCTGACCAAACACAGGCTGCAAGAGGAAGTACGGCTTCTCCGTGAAGTTCACCACAACCACGAAGAGCGACACAGCTACAATCAGACTGGTGGCAATCAGCGACTTCCTCTGTGAAGGGAAAGACAGCATTAGGCATAAGCTGTATCATCCTCTGTTTTAATCAGGGTAACAGATGAATCTGGGGTCCACGTATGATGTGATTTACTGATTAGGAATCTGAACCTTGGCACAGAAAGACTAAATCGGAGGTCCGAGTGTGCAGCTTTCAAGTTTTATACTCTGTAACACAAGACCAAGGGAATATATATGCAACAAGGCCATGTATGGGGGAGGGTTTTGATATATGAGCAATTGGAAAGGGTTGCAGTAATATTACCCAGATTCTCATTTAGTCCCTTTAATTTGTACAGGGAGGTGCAACAGAAGGAGGGTCTGAATATGCATAACTGATGCCAGATACTTTTACTCCTACCAATGCACATCAGTCCCTCCTCTCAAAATGTCTAAAGACATCTTCCTTTTCGAATAACTACCACTATTATACACCATTACACACCACAGAAAATTCTTTATAAAAAGAATAACACTTAAACAGTTCAAAGTCTAGAGATTAAAGCTTTTAATTTCACCATAATAAAATGCAAAATCTTAATTAACTTTTAAGTAAAAACTCATTTGGGGAAAAGTATGTGCCATGAAAAATAGATCCGAGAAGAGGCACATCAAAAATGTGTGGCTGAGAGGAAACAAGCTCTGCTCCCGCGAGAGAATGTTTTTCAAAGCAGGGACTTGAAAGAAAGTACTAAACTCAATCTCTGCTTTTTTGATTCAAGGCTAATGACTCTGAGTTACATCTTGTGTTTAAATCCAAGCCTACAAAGGTCTCTCCTCCTCCCGCAGTCAATTTGCAGAGATTACCCCTTAATCACTGCTCCCTATAGAACACCATTTCACACCTGATGTGAGTGAGAAGATATACTTTCAAAAAGCCAGCTCAGCTTCTTCAAAGTTATCAGTTGGGTATGTGCTTTGGAGAAGTATCAAGACCGGATGTTGGTCAGACACCTGAATATTGCATATCCAAGCCACAAGAGGCATAACAGCAATAGTTTACCTTTAAGAAGATTGATTGGATGTTGATAATTTAATAAAAGTGTTGTGTGGTTACAGTAAAAAGAAAACGACACCTGAGTGAAATTCTAGGATTTTAACAAGGAATATTACAACCTCTTTAATAAGTTCTGACATGATTAACTGTAAGCTCAAGAATTTACAACAGCTTACACTTGGAGATTTTTAAATATAAAAGGAAACCCATCGAGACAAAACCAGAAGTTTCCTACTTGTCCTGTCAGGACAAACTCTGAAGCCATTTTTTTCTGCCACACCAGCTGAGTAGAAAATGTGAATGCTTTCCACAAGCCGCACAAGATCGAGTTTTCACAGCAATGTTTGTATCAAAAATACACCCAGCATTAACAAGCTGGGTAGTGAACATAAAGCTGCTGTTGATTGGGTCCTACTGTTGGTAAGTACACTGCTTATTGAATTGTTTTATTCTATTTATGTATCCATATCTTCCCTGTTTGTTATATGTGCATTTTGAGGTTCTAGACAAATATATATGGAGCTGAACATCGTTGATTTACCTTGGGTTTAGTCATTTTAACTTTTTATTTTCCCTAAAATGTATGCGTTTTATATGTCTCTTCCTGTCTTAGTCATGGATTTGTCAGTAAATTGCTGTTTTGGTCTGACCAAAGCTATGCAAGCAGGATTGTAAAGAATTGTGTGCAGTCTTATCAGCCACATGCATTTCAGTGAGATATAATGCTACGACTTCCTAGATGCTAAATACTGTCTTGGGTATATCTGGATTTTATAATCAACATGCAAATGCTAAGATCAAAAATTTGCCTGGTAAAGAAATGAGATGTGTGAATACTAGTATTTGGAATAACAATGGTTTAGAAAGTCAACAAAGAACTCATGGTGAAACTTGCTGTTTTTTTTTACACCAATTCACTCTTTGGGCTTTTTCAGTGCAGAGTGATGTCAGTCCATCACCCTTTGTTCCTCAACATATACTCAAAAATGATGAACATCCTACAAGTATGTTTGGACGCAGGTCAACTGCCAAGGACGATTAAAATAGAGCAATATTTTTAAAGTAAGTAGTAATGTCTTTTTTCCTCTTTTTATGAAACTTAAAAGGACAAACAATAAATTGATTAATCAGTTAGTCAATCAGAAACAGCATTTAAATGAATCTTTACTAGAGGATTACGGACCATGTTTAAAATGTGCTTTCTAACTAAGAATCAAAATAAAGCAACAGCTGGGGCTGCATTACTTTATGGATAGCAGAATATGAAAGTAATGGGTATTATGGTCCAGCAGTAAGAGCCTGGAGTGATGAATAATGGATAAGTGATGGAGAAAAGGTTTCACAGAGGAGAAGGTATTGGCAGAGCAGAACTGGAGATCAATGCACAGTACAACAAACAAATCAGGATATTGTAAAGAAATATCTAATTGCTACAAAATCTCAGAGCCTAAAGCTGATCACATATTTCGGCAAAGCGAGAGATGTTTTATTTGAAAACCCTTTACTGCACTAAACCGCTAATCCAACAGACCACACCACTGCAAACCCCAGCTTTTTGTTAGTAGGTGTTTTTCTTTGAAGTTATCCGATGGAGAAAAGGATCAGATGCAGTTAGACAGTGAAACCCCTGCTGAAAAAAGGGGCTGCAAGCTCTGAACTCCAATATCAAACGTCCTAAAAGAAGAGGCGGTGGAGGCTTTGCTTTATGGAGAGAAGATCAAACAGTTGGGGTGCAGCATAGTTCAAGCTGGAGAAGATGGTGACTGTTACGCCTGCCTGATAAGTCTGCCCCTATTTAGCTGATGTATATATATTACCATGCAAAAACATTCAGCCTTTTCATTTTCATATTGTCATCTTACGACCAAAAGGTTTGATGGTCTGCCCAGTTGTCTTTATACGCACAGATATGTATGTGTCAGGGAGAACCTGATTGGTTTATCTTGTGATTCAGAGATTTAATTTTGTATTTTCCCCAAAGCTAATGTGTTTTACCTTGCCACAGTGGCTCTCCTCCTATCGTATTCATGATATTTCCATCAAATTGCTTCATAAGGTCTATCCTGGTTGAACCTATGCCACAAGGACCTACGCAAGAATCACAAGCTGTCTGGCTACTCTTGTTCATTTTAACAAAATGTATTTGAAACAATTTCATAGGATATGATTTTCCATCAGATAAGAAGCAAATTTGTGTCTGGTGTGTTTCGGCCTTTAGTCTAAAAATGTTCACCTGACGCTGCATAATGGAAGCTCATTGCTTCTCCAAGGGATAGAATAAATGCAGATGGCACATTTTATTGAAATGTAAAAAGTTGCATAGAAACCAGCTTCCTTAGATTGAGTGGTGTTTCAAAGTTGCCATTGGATGTGTGAATGGTTGTATGTCTCTGTGCTCAAAATGAAGTCTCATGTTACAGAAAAACAATTTTATGAAGGAAAATGTTAAAATCGTACAGGTCGTACAGGTTGTATCAATCGTGGTGTGAGGGAAGTAGCAAACACACAAAAGCACATGCTTTGGAAAAACAAAACCCCAAAAACTTTTACCCTTTACCTTTGAATCCAACACTATAAACCATGTGTTGTTCACTTAAAATTACAATAAAATACATTAAAGGTTCTGGTTGCAATGGGACAAAAATAAAACAAAATTAGCTCAAAGTCTATGAATACATCTGCAAAGCATTCCATTATGCCACGAAAGAGTGGCATAATGGGATGATTTGAGTATAACAGGTTTCCTATGAGGAGTATTTCTCTATTTTTTCCAGTTTTGTCTCCTGCTTTTATATAAAAGCACTGTTCTCTGAAGGTGCAAAGACAGTCTGTCTTATTTTATTAAAAAAACTGCAGGTCATTTTCTGAAAATGTGGTGTAATAGCCTATAATCAAGCCTCCATTACAGGGCTTGAAACCAATTCCTTGTGATGCAGGAGAGTTCTCCAAGGTGTGGGGAGGGGGGATAGAAACAACCCTCAGCTCAGCCTGCAGAGCTGAAAACCTCCTGTACTCAGGAGGACAGAAAATTTCCTCATCTCCTTCAACCTCGACCCCCTTGTCACAAATCACAGGGGAAATGATGTGTCAGAGTCTGGAGGCAATTGGAGGCCTCGGCGTGGGCGTCACGGGGCGCTGAACTTCAGCTGGCGGAGAAACTCAAAACTCTGTACGTCTGTTCATCCATCAGGGTGATGTTAAGTCAGATTATTGAGCCATGAGACGCTGCAGTGAGGAGAGAGTCAGAAGAAGTACAGGGGGAGAGTGGACCCATTAACACCATCAGAGAGGGAGCAGGCAGCTATAAATTCCAAACATTAAAGCTTTTGGTCAATGTTAAAACCATTTTAGCTTGAAGACGGCCCGATATGCGACTGCATTGACCTTGTTTAGCACCATCGGATCAGGAACTAACTGCGGTGCTATTTACAGCTGTAACCTAGGGACGTTTTATTTCATCTAACCCGGCTGAAAGCTTTGAGGGAGCAGTTTGTGAAGGTGCTAAAGCTTGTACGCTGATGGACTATTGATCTCAGTTCTCTGACTCCAAAGAATTACAAGGAACTGGGACACAAGAGAGCCACAATTTTCCTCAATCTCTCCTGCATCAAGTCAGTGTGAGCACATTACATCCAGGAGAAACTAATATTGAATTATTTCAGGCAATGATTGAACTGACCAGTGCCAAAAGGAACTGCGCTGAAATCTTACAAAGAGAAAGCACGGATAACATAGATTAACTTTTTTCCATACTTTTTATGGCCTATGCTATAAAGTACAGAAAGTATAGATCTTTAATGCCTGCCCAGTTAACAAGATTTCCACTTTCTCTGAGTAGTAAGCAGGTATGACGTTATGTAGGCAGAACAGATCATTTTTGCATAAATTATGATGTTCAAATTAGCTGTTCTATTGGCAGCTAATTTGCAACAGTGACAGTGCCTGATGTTGTCTTAGCTTATGTCTAGCTAAGCTCAGATGTGTCAGATGCCTACCACATTCACGGTACACTGTCGAGATCCACTCCAAGTTCTTTGACTTACAAAGAGAGCAGGTAAGAGGTCGAGCCACAGCCAAGCAGCCAGAAATAGAACAGAAAACCAGAATTGGTCTGTTTCTCCGCCCCCACCTCGGGTTATCAGATAATCTGTCGTGCTAATTCCTGAATTACGGCCCCAGCTAATTAGGGCAAAACCAACAGGTGAAGAAGGTCAGGGTGTGGACTGAGGGGGCCATGGAGAAACTCCAGGACTGTTTTGATTGCTCTGACTGGAACATGTTCAAAATGCGGCTACATATGACAACAAGATCAGTATTGATGAATATGCCAGGACTGTGTCAGCCTCCATCAACAATTGCAGGATGTTGAGGATGTCAGCACCACAAAGAACATCGCCAGCCGGGCCAACCAAAAACCTTGGATGAACGGGGAGGTTCAGAAATTGCTAAAAGCACAGAACTCAGCTTTCAAGTCTTTTGATAGAGAGGCACTGAGGACAGTGCATGCCAACTTGAACATCAGCCATCAGTTCAGCAAAGCAAAAACCACAGCCAGAAGATCCAGGATCTCTTCCATGATTCCAGCAACACCACGAGGATGTGGAAAGGCATAGGGGCGATCACAGACAACAACACACAATCGCCCCGGTTGGGTGCAGCTTATGCTGACTTCCTAAATGGAGCAAACAACTTCTTTGGAAGGTTTGTGGAAGGTTTGGAAGGTCTGATGACACATGACTGCTTCCCCAGGTTCACCCCCAATCACATTGTGAAGTTTGCAGACAACACCACTGTGGTGGGCCTTATCAGAGATGACAACAACCAGGACTACAGAGAGGAGGTGGAGCAGCTGGTGGGCTGGTGCAGAGATACCAGCTTGATCCTGAACTTGGAGAAGACGGAGATCATCGTCTACTTCAGGAAGACCCGGCCTAACCACGCTCTACTGCTCATCAACAGCTCAGCTGTAGAGGTGGTCAGCAACACCAAATTCAATCAATCAATCAATCAATCAATCAATCAATCCATCAACTTATTGTCAACTACTGTATAAGTTAAAAACTTAGGGATCTTTTTGTAGGTTAAGCCTGATTTAAACTTCTCAACAAACTTATTTCTGACCTGCCTGGTATGTTGACTGGACTTCATGATACTGTTTGTTCCCCAGTATTTTCTTAACCAACCTGTGAGGCCGTCATAAGTATCTGGATTTGTACTAAGATTAGATTGCACGTAGATGGACTTTTTTTAGTCTTCAGCAATCATCAGCCAACTTCTGAAAGCAATTGGTTGCACTGAAAGAAAAAGACACTGAATACTTTTGCACACTGCTTTTATTTGTAAAAACTGTTTTAAATAAGGTATAGTTTTCTTTATATTTAACAATTGTATCCAACTTTGTGTTGGTCTTTCACACAAAATGCCAAAAAAAAAAACATATTGATTTTAGTTGTTGTAATGTGAAAAAAATGTGGAAAAGGTCAATGGGATCTGAATAGCTTTACAAGCTTCGCTGCTGTGTTTAATTTAGTGAATCTTTGATTAGATTGATTGGTCATTACTGCAATTTTTGTGAGTGTGTGTGGGAATGTGCAGTTATGTATCTCAATGACTAATGGTTGTTTTGTGGCCCATGTTACTTAAGTCCAATGGTTTTACAATTTTTTTTCTGTAAAAAAAAATACTAAAACAAGCTAAAAAGGATAAAAACTGTCCATAACAAATGCATTTAATTCTACAAATTTAAAACATCATTTTGATATAGTGAGGCGCCTCCAGGTTGTTTAAAGCACCAATTTACCAAAGTATCAAACAAAATCTAACCCCATAAAACCTGTTTTTATAAGTACTTTTTTTATTATGCTGTATTCATACACATCAACAAGGTTTTTCCTTTTATTTTTATGTCCTCTAAACACAATCAACTTTTTTTTCTCTAGCTATTTTCTATAATGTGCACCAAGTTGGTATTACATCTCCAAATTGAAGAGTTGCCTTAAAGGAGTGCTCAGTCTGCTAGTGTGATGAATGGAAATTCAAGGTAAATTAGCTGTTTAATTCTTCATACATATACTGCAATCAAAATTTCCCCCCCCACCAGGCTCTATATGGGCATGAATAGAATACAATTTCCCACAATGAATAATCCTCCAGCTCGGTAAACAACGGGACGACGCCGTAGTTCAATCTAAAAAGTTAATAGCAATGGGTATTGAAATAATGAGAGGCTCAACCTGAAGAAAACGGCTTGCGAAAGAAAAAAAAACATATCTGCCAGCTATTTTTGAGTGTCTCCTGGGCAGCAGGCACAAAGAAAAGCTGAGATTACATTTGCAATGCAAAAATGCTGCTTCCCCGGCACCTGATTCCTGCCATCACGCTTCAGCGGCCAGTTAAAACCCAATTTCAATTAAGGTGGTTAAGAAAATATATTTAGTCTTTCCCTCAGTCTCACTCTTGGTTCTCTCCAAGGTAATAAAACGAGATAAACAAAAATTTGCTCCAGAGATTGAAAGCATAGAGCTGTGGATGTGTGGACTTTATTTGTGCCATGTTTTCAGAAAAATGTCTCACTTCAAAAGTCATCCAAGTACAAGATAATAAAATATTGTTTTCCCAGAGGAGGAAGAGTCTGAGTGTTTGCTGGCAGTAACACAATCATGTACAACCCTCTCTGCTAGTTTCACCCACAAGAAAAGACTGTAAATCAGATTCAGCTCTCTGCAACAGTACTGATTCATTTTACGAGTTAGTGGTAAGTTTATTTTGGGTTTTCTCTAATTAAAGCTTGTATATGTAGCCTAATATGTTAAGGCAAAATCTTTTATTATTAAAAGTTATTTTTCTATATGTTTCCCCAGTGTATAATTTCTAAAGTTCTGTGGCTCTTTTTTGAAATCATATATAGAGAAATAATAATTGTGAATGTTTCTACAGTAGATCTATGAGGTTGAATCACATACACAGTTTCTATTTACATGTAATCTATGAATTATGTTGCTAAGATGAACTAGGTGACCCGCAGCAGCAAATTAAACCCTCAAAAGACTTTTCTCAGGCATCCTTGATAAATCATTCAACTCAGCTGTTCCAGTCATTCTGATGACAAAGGCTATCTTCAAAAAACAGTAATGCAGATGGATTCTGGAAACCTCTATGAAAGAATGGGTTGCTCTAAGAAGCTCAGGGTATTGCAGCTTGGCACCAGGAAGGGACACACATCTACAGAGACTGACATGAAACTTTCTTGATGCTAAGTATTTTACGTCAAGTGGTAGGGTTTTAACAAAGTAGGAAATACCGCAACTCAGCTACAAACTGAGAAGCATGTAAAAACATAAACTAAGCTGCTGGTACTGCAGGTGAAGCTCATCGAAAATGTAATGAGCACACAGAGCAGTAGTGAAAAGTTCGGCATCCATTCATTGCCTACTTTGTGTATCAACGGTAACGGTTGCTAGGTGATAGAGCATACAAGGGGTAAAAACGCCTCCTTATTTTCATGAACCACGAAGGACCCAGTCCAGATAGGCCGGGTGCTTGGAGGACACAGCCACTGAAAACTAAAACACCCATCAAGTGGGTCCTTAAGCATAGAATGAGCACAGATTATCTAGAATAGGTCATACAGATCTTCATTTTTGATTTTCCAGAGTGACTACCTTGGGGATTACACCACTAATTGCAATCTTTGGCATTGGTATAAAAGAGAAGTATACTATACTGTAAAACTGTAAAAACAGGGCACCTTATGCGGCATGACTAGTGTCTGGAGTTGTCTGAATATGAACGATCCTGATTCTGATTCTAATTCCTCTTTTTAAATCCAGCTCAGATTCTTTTAGGAGGAAGTTTACATGTCACTGAACAATACTGCAGAGGGCAAACAATTAATTTATTCCCCTTCACAAATTGATGATTTTGATTGATTTGGTTGTTAGTTCTCTTCGTACTGCCTTAGAAAACGTAGCCCCTTTGAAAAACATAAACCTTAAAAACAAAATGCTGGCTCCTTGGTTTAATGCAGAACTGCAAACTCAGAAGCAAAATGCTAAGAAACTGGAGAGAATATGGCGCTCTACATGCCTATGGGACCCTACTTAGTCAGAAAAAACAATTTACTGCTGTATGAGATGACCCTTCATAAAGCCAGAGCAGTATATTTCCCCTCATTAATAGACGAGAATAAGATATCTTTTAATTATGTTAATAACCCTACCAAGAGCCATAGCTCTGGTGAACCATATGCTTCCTGCTCTTAGTAGTAATAATCTTTCTAAATAAGATTGAGAATAAAAATTCTATTAATCATAAGAGACCTGAATATTTTGCAGGAATTAAGTAAACAGCACTAGGCTGGTTTAAATCTTATCTATAAGATTGCAGTTTGTTCACATCTATGACAAATCTTCCTCATGCGCAAGGAGTACCACAGGGATCAGTACTAGGGCCAATTCTCTTCACTAAATATATGCTCCCAATTGGTAGAATTATTAGAAAGCATAGGATTAATTTCCACTGTTATGCTGATGATAATCAGCTATATCTGCAAATTAATCCAGATTAAACTTGACCATTACGTAAACTACAGGCATGTTTTGAAGACGTAAAATGCTGGACAACTCTTAACTTTCAGCCTCTGAATGCAGACAAAATAGAAGTTATATTCTCTGGACCAGAGTCTTTGAAAAAGAAGCTGATTAGTCCGTCACCTTATTTGGATAGGATTAAATTAATCAGAAATAATAAAATAGACAATCTTGGTGTTATTTTTGATCAGGACCTGTCATATAAATCCCATATCAAAGAGAATTCTAGAATTAACTTCTTTCATCTGCAGAATATTACAAAAAATAAAAATATCCTGTCCAGTGGTGATGCTGAGAAACTAGTTCATGAATTTGCTATTTGAAGGCTGGGCTAGTGTACCTTTTCACCATCAGGAAGTCCACAAACTGTAGTTAAAAGCCTTCAGCTGATGCAAAATGCTGCAGCCAGAGTTCTGATGAAAATTAAAAAGAGAGATGATATCTCTCCTCTCTTCTCTTCATTGGCTTCCTGTTAAATCCAGAATAAAATATAAAATCCTCCTCCTCATAAACAAAGCCTCAAATGACCAAGCTTACCATTTAAAAAAATATATTCACCTCAGAAATATAACTTTGTCATAGTTAGAAGCAATTGAAAAGTTCCCTCCTTCACTAAACACAAGGGACTAAACTAAACTTAAGTAGCAATGCTGCAGCATAAAGTATAAAGTAAAGAATAGTGCGACACAATAATTTTCCTAGAGGGCTTTCTTTTGAGTCAATGCAATCAGCTGGTTTTCCTTGGAAAGAAAACTTTGAACCAATCTGATTGTATGATCCAGTTGAATTATCTATAAAAAGTAAAATTGGCGCTATATAAATAAACTGATTTGAATCAAACATATCAGAAATAACTGGAGTTCTACAAGGATGAAATGGTCTAAACTTAAATAAAACATATTTTTTTTCTAAAACTGTGTTCTAACTTTATGTAAGCATTACTATTAATTATCATCTATACACACACACATATATATATA
>NW_015150924.1:623907-645419 GCF_000732505.1 Cyprinodon variegatus | reverse complement strand
TATATATATATATATATATATATATATATATATATATATATTATTTTCAACCAGTGTGTAGATATCAAACCTATGAACTCTAATATAATCTCATTAATTTTTTATATCAAACTTTCTGTTTGGAAAAAATTATTAAAACGAATTTACATACATTCAATGTCTAATGTTTCAGGTACTAATGCCGTGTACGACAATTGTATTATATAAGTGAGCTGGAGGAAAAACCAGCGCAGCAGTAAAGTATCCTGAAAGAGTTAAAATTCTCAAAGTTGTATACAGCAACGACTAGTACAGTTATTTTTAAGTCTGGCAGATTGAGATCAAATTGTTTTTTTATTCTAGCCAGAATGCATTTTCTACGCATTCTGGCTAGAATATCCAGGGTAGAACATCCAGAATTCTGTCTGTTAAGACGAAAAGTAAGAAGGAAGAAAGTATCAAAAAGGCTTTGCTCTCCCTGCAGAAGGTGTGCTATGAATTAAGAGGAGAAAAAAACCCTCAAGGAACCTACCTTACAACACCAGTACAGCAGGTCAAAGACAAGTTAGGCGGTGTTTAATTATGTTGGCCATGCGCCGTCCTTTGCATAATATAATCACATTGCCAGTGTTGCAGGTAGCCGACCGTTCATTCTTTTATTCAAACACACTTTCAAATGCCCAATCACAAACAGAAGGTCTAACATAATCTACTGCACATTCTTCACGTAAATAAAGCAGCTTCTATTTCCAGCAGGCAGACTGGCATTGAAACTAGGAATCGAAAATAAAAAATATGAATGATTGCGGGAATACTGAAAGGTCAGAACCGGTTCTGATCAATTATTGATCCTTGGCGCCCAATCTTAAACATGACATCATAAAAAGAGAAAAGGTATGAAAAAAATACTCACACAACTATCAAAAATAGCCTTTATTGATGCACTAAGGGACTGCTGCTGCTGCAGAGAAGTCTGTGTGGATGTGTATTAAATGCCAGGTCAATGAGATAGAAGTCGGATAAAATGCAGTATGTTCAGACTGTAGACACTCTGAAATATACCATACCTATTCGATTTAGTACCACATGATAATGTGGATTAAACCTGATTTTTCTTTAGCCGAACTATTCAGACTGCTGGGAAAAAGACATTTATGAGTCACGTATGTGCAAAAAGATAGGATGTACCTGTCGTGTAAACTACTGTAAGCCTTAAACTGTCTTTTGTTCAAAGACTTACATGGGCATGTCTTGAATGAAACAGGTGGGTTATGTTATAGTGATCACCTATTAAGCAAGTTGTCCGGTAAGATCTAGGGACAAGGCCATGCTACTTAACAAAAGGATGTATCTAAAGCACATTTAAGAAATGTTCAGTATTAATAAGCAATCTTACAGATTTAAAAGTAGAACAGCAACTCACAACCAGCCTAATAGAAAAACTTTTACAAATTTCAGAGTAGTAAAGTCCCCCTATACCACTTGTTCAAACATCTGTATAGCATCAAAAGTTGAGCTAACAGCATAGAATATGGCCATAAGAAGAATAAAATATACTTCTGCTCGTAGCTTGTGTTTGTAATGTGACTAAATGTGGAAAGGTTCAATGGGTATGAATAATTATTCTATGCCTCTTCCTTCTGCGTTTTTTTCCCCGGGATATTTGTGTATTTTTCTGCCACAATAGTACAAGAACTGGAAAACCGTGAAGTTGATAATGACCTTGCACTGTTAAATTAGTACAAGTATATCAATAAAATATAAATTTAAATAACGAAAAACTCAAATTAATCCCCTGAAACACTCCACTGCCTTGCATCCAGAAAGCAATGATTTTTATTTTTTAACACACACCCACATACACTCAACCCTAATTGCTTTTTGTTTCAGAAACCAAAGTGAAGATGATTGAAATAAAACACTGACTCGAAATAAAATGTGTACACATCCTGACACTTGAAAATGTGGCTGTTTAAACGTCTACTGAAGCAAATCTCTTTGCTCATCCAGTGAAGGCTGCTGATAGTGGTCATGTCCAGCAGAGGGAGCAGTCCGCTCACAGAGATGTGATGCAGTGACCTCAGTAACACCTCACCAATATCTAAATTCATTACTCTCTTCATGACCTTGATGAATGTTACCTATAATTCTTATAATGATGTCCTTTAACCAACCCTTGCACGGTTAAATCTGCATATAACCAGAGATATACCACATATAGTGACCCAAATCTCTTGATTTCCCCCTCTGTTGAAACAGATGAGTTTAGATAACCAAGACAGATCATTCGAAATTAGAAAACTAATTATATTACCTCACTGAGATCATATGCAAAAACATAAATAATGCCTGTGGCTTATTTTCCACCTATTTGCTGACCTTTTCAATGAAGAAAACAAGGGATTAGAGAGCAGTCTATACATTTAAGTCCAAGCCTAGTACCAAAGTTAACGTCTAACTAGAAGTGACATGGCAAAATGTCCCAATTCTGCTAAATAGACAAAAAAAAAAAAAAAGCACATCAAATAAACTTCTGTTCCTGCAGTCTTAAAGTTTTGCACAGAGCGTTCTTTAAGAAAGTTTGACTTCACAACTTCAAGTAAATATTAAACATGTTACTTTTGTCAGATGTTTTCCCCCAGGTCCTAAACACAGCAATGATAAAACAGCAATTACTAAACAATTTAGAGATACAGCCATATATAAAAGCTCCACTTCATAGATACATAGAACCAGAACCAAACATTGGGAGGCAGCTTTTAGTTGCAGACAGTTTGTCAATACAGAGAAAAACGCTAAGCGTTTCATTTCCAGCAATGTTAAGTTTTATCAAGCATTCCTGCCTGCCTGAGTCTGCCTGAACCAACTCAGACTGGTCATAGTGTGTTTTTGGATGTCTGTTCTGTTTTCTGTTTCCTGACCTCACTCTTGGATTGTCTCTGGATTTTGAATAAACTTGCTCTGACTCTGGACCGGCTCTTGGATTCTGAACTGTTGTTTGTCCCCTTGATCATTCTGCCTCTCACTGCTCTCATGGATCTAAAGTTGCTCTCTGTTGCTGTCTGGTCACTCAACTGTCCAGAATCCCCCCCCCCCCCCCAGTTGCTGTCTCTGGTGAATCCCTCCCCACCTGGGACAGTTTCATAATTCAAGAAACTGTTTAAACGTCTCTTGTTGTTCTGGTTAAATTCTGGTTCTTCTGTTTTCTGGTCATTACAAAGGTGGTTTGTGTTATAGAATGTGTTTTGCTTTGCTCAAAATGGATATAGTCCTTCACAATTTGCCATATACATGCTTTATTGGAGACCACCAGTTTATCTTGCTGTCATTTCTTACATTGTAATTTCTTTTCTTTTTCAATTTCCACCCCATCTATTTTATTGATATTATTGTTGAAGTTGCCATATAAAATGAATTTGGTTTTACTTGAATTTAATGTTTATTTGCTTCTTTCAAACCACATTTTCACACTGCAAAAGCAATCTAGAAATAAGTAAAGATTTCTTAAATTAAGTGTATTTACCCTTAATTTGAGTACTGTAGGTAAATAAGAAGATTTGCCAATGGAATGAGTATTTTTTACTCTTAAGATCAGACAATTAGATAAAATTCACTTGAAATAAAACAATGCAATAAGTTTTTCTTATTTTAAATGTAAATTATCTTGTTCCATTGGCAAAGTGTCTCACTTACCTCCTGCACTTATTTTAAGAAAGAATGACTTATTAAGATTTAACTTTTTTACAGTGCAGGTAGCGCATTTCAGTGGTAACAAATTGGGGTAGTTTGTGTTTTTTTTTTTTTTTTTATGAATTTCACATCAATTTAATTCACATAAGTAGATGTTTTGCACTTGCATGTATTTACAATATATATTCTTTTTCTTCTACAGGTATAAGGAACAATGAACTAGAGTTTCTTGCAATAAGGTTATAATTGGATTCTTGAGATAAAGAATATGAAATTTATTTCTGCAAGGTTCAATCCGATCTTTACAAAAAAATTATAAAAGTTGTTAACCACATCATTCCTATTGTCACAATTTATGCTATTATCAGTAAAGTATTGAGAGTAGATGTGTAGTTTAGAACAGTTTTTATCATACTGTGTAATATATCCCATATCCCTCTAACACTGTTTAGGTTTTTATAGAATATATTTACTATAATTTTCTTTTCTACATATTCTTGTTAGTTAGGTAGTTGGTCAGTTTTATGCCATGGAGATTCTTTATCTTAGATCTTTTTATTTTTAATTCAATAAAAAATAATCTCTGTTCCCTTTTTGCTATTTTAGTGAGCAAAGATATAATTTCAAATAGTATTCTTATCCATAAAAAACATAACTGAAGATACAAAGAATCAAAGTAACAGTAATGAATTTTTTTTGGAAGTGGGGTTTGTACTGAAAAGTTTAGTAAACAGCTATAATTTTTGTTTTTGTCACAAAAAAGTAAAGGTGGTTGTTTTAACTATGAGTGCGGAAGCTTTTTTTTTTATTGTTTAATAGCTCGTTACAGGCCTGTTATTTAATGGAGCTCTGCAGGGAAGGGTGGAGCTTTTTAAACCTGAGGTCGTGAAGAAAGGTTGTTATTTAGAACATTTGCACAACATAACTTTATTAAAGGGGGATAACCTTTTCCATTGTTTTCATCTACATGATTTTTATTTATGATCTCTGTGTGTGCACCCATTAGTAGAAATAATGAAAATGGTGTACTTTCCCTGCCACACCAGTGGTAAGAGGGGTGTTCCCTAATGCAACAAACTACACAGTACAAGTACAAACACTTCTTATTGTAAACTATTAATGCTCAAGCGTCAAAACATCACACAGTGAAACCCCTTTGTCATGCTTGCCATTTTCCATTTAAGCCCATAAACTATTCTATTATTAGTAAAATTATTACTAAACAGGATCTTAGGTGTTTCAGGTGCTGCAGGGAAAGCAAGAGTCAGAGCCCTATCTTCTGCTGTTTTATGACACACAATGTAATAGCTGGGTGAAACAAACTGATTTATCAGAGCAAATACGGGTGTTATGCGTTTTCCTCCTGGGTATAGGTATTTAACTGGATCATTTTTCCAAACTGGATGGGTGTTACCTAATGACCGTTCTTTCCCGCCACGGGATAAATAATATTATTAAAGAGGCAATGAAACAACAAGATGGATGATATGGCAGATTTTCTGACTTTTAAAAATCACACCAGTTAAAGAGTCTTGCATGCAAACATTTTTACAGAATTCAGGCTTGAGCTGAGAGCAGATGGGACTGAAATTACCTTTCATAAATTGCATATGGCTGTTTATTGTATTGAGTAAAATAATGAGGTATAAATCTAATCTATTGGTAAGGTAACTAAATCAGATTTTCTGTGATCTCGTGCTGTGAAAACCGTATCCTATAAAGGCTCTCTTGGATTATAGATTAAAAGTGAGAATTGCAAACAGAACAAAATGCATCATATTTACAAACTTGTGAAGAAAGAGGTGTATAAAAAAGCTTGTAGATGGGAGAACTGACCATGTGTTATTTTTGAATTTGTTACTTTTTGCTTTCAATTATATCGGTCTACTCCTAGATGTTGGGTTTCTTAAGCAGTTTTTGATTAAATATTTTTTGCCCTATCAGTCCAGACTCCTTAGTTAGAGTTAGCTTCTGGTTTTTAAAAGCTTTGTACTAAGTTCAGATCTTTTCCTCTATTTCTCTATCTCAGATCCTTGCAACCGTCGGCCATCCCTCACCTGCTCATTAATATAACTGTATTGCACTCCAATAATAATGCTCCTCAGTATAAATACTTCCTAGTTTCCTGTGTTAGTGTCAGATTCTTCTGTTGTTGCCATCGGTCTGGTTTGGTTTTCATTGCACACTTCTGTTTTTT
Organism: Cyprinodon variegatus; assembly: GCF_000732505.1. Lineage (NCBI taxonomy): Eukaryota > Metazoa > Chordata > Actinopteri > Cyprinodontiformes > Cyprinodontidae > Cyprinodon > Cyprinodon variegatus. The sequence continues at coordinate 639,553 of NW_015150924.1, read as the reverse complement.
TGTTTTTGTTCCTGTTTTGGGATTTTCTATTTGTCTTGCTTATTTCTACAAGTCTTTATTTTTATCATTTTTAGCAATAACTTTATTTTTCTCCTTTTTTCAAAACATTCATTCACAACATTCATCACAACAAAACTTGCATGTTTATATTTGCAATTAATGTGTAATGTAAGAACACAAAAATGAGTACAAAGGCACTTTTGCTATAATACTTTGCTGTTATAACACCACTATTTCCCCATTGTGGGACAATAATTGGATTTTCTATTCTATCCTAAACATACTGAGAGTAAAAGCATAAAAGAAAAACCTTTGCAAACCTTTTTTTTTGTGAGAAAATGATTTAGATTTGTTTTATGGGAAGTCATTTTTCATTATAAATCACATTTATCACCATATAAACCTAACCAGCCATTTCCCCGTTGCAGCCAAGTTTTCATTATGAAAGATGCTCCTCCTGTTTAGTCACCATTTAGAGTCATAACAGCAGTAGCAGGGGAAAAAAAATAGAAGATGAATAGAATTTTAAAGCCTCTAAGGCAGCTTTTCATGTGTTTTATAACTGCAGCCCAGATGTCCATGTTGGACGAGCATAAAACCACGTTCTCATCTGGTCAAAGCAAAATGGCCTGATGTCATTCCGTCAGTGCACACCAGCATCAGTGGTAACACATCTATCAGTCGTGACACATGAAAAGCAAATCCTTCAATCCAGGTCAAATGAACACTAATCTGTTCCGCTAGCATCAAACTGGATGATTGGAGCCTGCAGCATAATGCAACATCTCGTTCAGAGCGCAAAAATAAAGTTGATGTATTTCTATGTAGATGACACTCCTTACTGAACAGTTAATAAGAAGGAAATAAAACATAAAACATCCTTTAAACACAGAAATACATCTATGGTGATCTGCAAAGGGATGCAGTCACTCTAACTGATGCATATCTGATATCAAATGGAAATAAAATCACCATCATCATCATAAGTACTGAGGATTCATTTTCTTGTAACATTCAGCATCCCCTCCAGAGACCAGGAAAGAAACTTTTGGATCTAGGTGGAAAAAAACACCAAGAACCATATGTTCCCTGAGACAGTTTGGTGATACTCTATGCTCCACTGCGTAGGCCGATAATCGAGAAAGTGAAAAAAAAAAAAAAAGTCAAAGAAGGAAGAAGCTGTTCGTCATGGCTAATTAAAATAAAGTTAACTAAGATTTTATATTTCAATTTTTCAGCAGCTTTGGATGTCTTGTCTGGGAACAGTGGAGAAAAACAGCAGCTAATACCTAAATACATGGACTGTTGGAGCAGCATTAACTTAAACCTTAAACCTAGAACTTGTTATTTTATCATCAAATGAAGGTAATCTGGTCAGGATTCAAAGTCATTACATGTCTAAACTGTCTTCTTAAAAGGCTTTTTAAAGTGCCAGAGTCTAGTTTCTGAAGTGAATCAAGCCACAGTGGTCCCACCTATGTGGGATCTTGCATAGGACCATATATCATACCCTGGCATTGTTACAACTGCCAGTCTCTGCACTACATACCTAAACCCTGAAACAATTCCCTCTCAGTGTGAAAGCTTGCCTTGTCCCAGTGCAACAATTTCAATTATTTATCAGGAGGATGATGGTACCAGCATATGCTATGTTGATGGTGGTACAAAGTTAGGAAGGGGATAGATTGGTCCTGACCAATCCATGAGACAGATTTTCTTCTTATTAGTCTTTTCTTCTTTGTAACTAAACAATCCGTTGGAACTGGAAGATGTGTGGCCAGGTTACAAATCTCTGTTTGAAAGCAAACTTGGTCAACTGACGCATTGGATTTTCTCACTGCCCTTAGTCTTTTAGTAGAGTGACACTGGACGTTTCCTCCAATTGATCAATGAACTTTAACATATTATTCAAGAGGCTACAATAGCCCAGAAGAAGCCTCTTGGATGAGAGATCCATTCCTCCATTTACATGGCAGAAATAACAATGACAACAGATGTTACACAAATGGCATGGCTCCTAAATACACTAATGAAATGGCTTATGCAATCACGCACTTTTGATCCAGATAAAAAAATAAATAAAAAACAGAAATATCAGGCAAAAATATCAACCAGTTGATGTGCAAACACTTTGATCTTTCCTTAGTTTTTACTGAAAGTGCCAATTTTAACTGTTTAGGAATTTTATTTAAATATCAACGGTATGGGAATGTTCCACCATCACCCAGTTTAGGAAGGAGATAGCTTCTGTGATCCTGAGAGTGCATTGCTTAGTTTTATCACAGGAAAAGAAAACTCTATTTTTAGAGATTTTTCTGGAGCTTTATATGATGGCTCTCTGGGTCATAAAAAAGTATTTTAGTTACATTACTTGAACTTGAATTGAACTTTATAATTGGTTAGGGCATAAAGCTTGAAATCCCTAGGTTCTGAGTTCAGGCCCCACTCTGGGTCTCTGAGCAAGACCCTCAACCTCACACTGCTGTCCAGGCACCCAATGATGGCAGCCCACGACTTCCCAAGGGGATGGGTTAAATGCAGAGGTAAATTTCTCCAGTGTGAGATCAGTAAAGTTAAATTATTACCACTTGGGGAAAAAAATGAAGAGTACATGGAACAGTTGTTAAACCCTCCCAAGTGTCCAGTCCACCAAAACTACCCCAAAAGTGTATTAACGACTCTTCCAGAAGATCACAAAGAGCCCAGGACTTGTAAAGCACTGAGTCCCACAGCTATTAAGGTCAGTTGATTTAGGAACAAATATTTCTAAGAACTGCTGACATTCGAGATGATGCAATTGTAAGCTGCTTGTCTTGCTACATTGCAAATAAAGCTAAAGCAGCATTTCAGAAAAAGACGTCATACGTCATTCATATAAGTAGTGGCAAAATGGTGGCCTGGGCTATGTGTAGGGATTGGAATAGAAAACCGGTTCCTGTTCAGAACCGGTTCCGCGTGTTCCAATTCCATGGCAACGTTTGGCAGCTCGCTCAGCGTTTCTTTTAACGGTTCAAGGCAGCACCAGAGCCCAGCGCTGGCCAGCACGACTTACGTCACATTTTCTACGTGAGTTACGTCACTTTTATTACGCATGTTACGCACATAGCATTCAGTAAGCAAGTGCGACGTAACCAGGCGTAAGTCTATAAAAGCAAACCAAAAAATTGTGCGCCATCAGGTAAACCAATTAAAAGTTTGGATAAAGTGGCAATTACATTAGGGGGAGGAAATACATCCAACATGCAGAAACACCTGCGCACACAACATGGCATACATTTTAACGCATGCAGTGTTTTATATGTTTCCGGACAGAAGCTAAAGTTACCACCAGCATGGAAGGCAACCCTGGTGATAAGTAGCTAGTTTTATATTACTGGATGTGCTTAATGCGGTTCCTAGTAAATCAAATGCCATTTCTGGAAATAAACCCATATCCTCCTTCTCTTTGGGGTTATTAAACACGCTATGAAGTTGCTCCGCAGTTCAGGGAGCGAGAGAAAGGTGGCGCTTGTTTATTTGAATCAGGGGGAGATTAGTTTATTTCCAGAAATTAAACAGTAATGCGTTTTCATTAAACGGATGCCTTCTCCATTAGATTTAGATGACTGTGACGAGACGGGTAGCCTGGCTGGCTCAGAGGCTGGCAGCTCCCGTTCACTGCCTTCTGTTTTCACCGAGGCAGGCAGAAATAGGACGTCCCAGGCAAAGGTAGATGAATGCCACCATGCACTTACCAAGTTCATTGTTTCACTGAATCGATAAGAGAATCAATAAGGAATCAAATCGTTTCACAGAATCAATAAGAGAATTGGAATCATAAAATCTTATCAATTCCCAACCCTACCTATGTGACGTGTCAGATCCTGAATATGTTGCTGTAACCAATGGAACTATGTGTTCTGCTCTCTAACATTAGAATCCTAAAGAACAATGTCTGACTACAAGTTCATGACATTAAGCTGAAGCACATTGGTTTGTGCACCAGGACAACGATCCAAAGCAGACTAGCAAGTCAAAATCTAAATAAGCAAAATAAAAAAACACACACAAAAAGAAGTTTTGGAACAGCCCAATCAAAGCCTGAGATAATGGCTTTAAACAGGTCATTCATGCAATGTACCTTCAATAAGAAAATTCAGAAGAGGCAAAGCAGAGACATTCTGTTAGTTATCTGAAACTTCTGATAAGGATGGCACAGCCTGTTATTTGGTTCAGAGAATAGTTATTGTATATTAATCCAACCATACAACCAGGTAGGGTTTTCCCATAACAAATCTGTATTTTTGTATTTCCTTAGGTTATTTTTGTCTCATACCAAAAATATTCAATGATCTGAAGCCTTGAAAGCAACAGATTCTGGTTCTGACACAGATGGAATCTATAAGAGTGCAAGTAGTTTTCCAAAGCACTTTATATCTTTCTTGAATCAATAAAAATAAGTAAATAAATGGTCTCCATCTCTTTTGCTGATATCAAAGTGTCTAAATATCTGATTTAAAATTGATTCTTTACTAAGTTGCATCAATAAGAGTTCATCCTTTGAATTCAGGGCCCTTTTCTCTGAAACTAGTCAGAAATTTATCTGAAAGTTTGTTAAAAGAGCAAGTGAAAATATTGAGAAGGTCTTAGGAAATATTGCTCCTTTTTTGGAATAAAACTAGAATTCTTAAAAAATAATACAAATACATCATTAATTCAACATATGTTCAGTTGTTTTATAAACTGCTTACTTTAAAGTTCAGTTTTGGGCTTCTATACAAGTTGAAATAAAGCTATACAAGTTGAAATAAATAAAAGTTAGAAAAATAGCAATCCTAGCCCCTAGAGAAAGACTGCTGCAAAGATAAAACGGCCCATTTAGTTGCATGTTGAGCCAGAATGTCTTGAGGCATACATCCAATAACAGAGAACGGCCTCAGCTGCTCACTTTTAATAAGAGCCCCTTCAGCTTTATTCTTCTGTAATATCTGAGGATCAGAGGTCCTGTGCTTAGGGCTGCAGATGGCCGTCAGGCAGAAAGGACCTCGCTGTCGGCCAAGGACAAAGCTACCGTGCTGTAAACCATCAGCTGCTCTCTATCCTCCACAGATGTCCTGACTTTAGGCCAGATGTCGGTGCTGCTACCAGTTTGTATATGAATCTGCACATCTGAGCAGACAGCCTTGAGTTTCTGTGCTGCAGAATCATGAGCACAGGGAAGAAATCTGGATGTTGTGTTGTGATCGACCGGGGAAAATCTATTTCAATTTACCAAATGCCAGAGCAGGATTACTGACATTTAGTGACTGATATTTTCCACAAAACTCAATAAAATCCCTCCGTAACTCCATAACAGAGGCTCATCTCTCCGACGGTGATTACACACAGCAGGACTCCGGCTCGAGGAAATCTGAGCAGATATATCAAAAGCACAAAAGCACACAGACATCTGAGGAGCTGGGAGGATTGGACAGGCAGACGAGGCGAATTACAAAGCATGATTTAAGGCGGAGAAGCAAACACTTTTCTTCTTCACTTCAGAGATTTTTCTAAAGGTGTTATTTGTTAAAGAAATGTTCCTGACAAGAAACCCTTTCCTGAAGGCTGCTGGGATATAAGGGAATTTGTTCTGTCTGGATTTCAGCATTCAGAGGGATGAAGATCAAAATACCAAAACAAAGCTATTTGTCTTTTCAGCTTTACTTTGCACTTTCTGTGAAAATCCTGCTCACACAAGGACCTATGCTGGGGTTTTTTTTTAACTAAAAACATTAGCAACTTAACCATTTAGCTGGTTGACAAGTTAGTCATGCATTTCAGAGGTCTTTGTTAACATGACAAGAAGAAAGCTATTGCTGAGAAAAAAAAGCTGTTAAGAATGATTTTAAAGTTTATCACAAGCCATGGGGGGGACATAGCAAATAGGAAGCTCTCAACAGAGGATACAGAAAAACAAATTGGCCTAATGCAAAAAGTTGTGTGGCAAAAAACTAAAAGCACTTGCTCCCAGGATGAAACATGTTAGTAGCTTCATCATTCTGTGAGGATGCCGTTGTTCAGCAATGGAAAAAAAGCTGGTTAGAGGTGATTGGAGGATGGAGCATAATTCTGAGCAATCCTGGAAGCAAACAAGTCAAAGGCTGCAAAGCAAAGCTTAAGAGGGTAGGTTAACCTTAAAACAAAGCAGCAACTCTAAACATTCAGCTCAAAGTATGGCCCTGGGATATAACTACAGTACCTCATCCAAATCCAGACTTACCTGCAAACTCTATGGGAGATGGCACTGAGGAAAGGTGAGAGGTCCAATGGCACGATTAGAGCATAAGCAGTGGTGAATCATGCAGCTTTTCTAGCGTTGAGAGCAGCTAACACTAGCATTTGGGAATTTGAACTTTTTCAGCTGAACACTGGGTGTCCACCAACCAAAGAAGCAGATCCAGGAGTTGTCTGGGAGACAGATGCTACATGCAACGATTGATCGCTTCTGCAGAGCTGTCACTATACAACTAATATTATTGAACATAAAAAGGGGTTTCAAATGGTTTTAAAAATCCAGGATAATGTATTTTTAGGTACAAGGAAATGATGGTGCTCCTTTCATTATTACTCCACTATTAAAACCTTTTCTTACTGGTGAAACAGCTTATTTATATCTACAGCAGGAAACAGCCTGGTAAGCTGGTAGCACTTCCGACTACCAAGACAAAATTCTCACTCCACTGAGTGAGACCAACACGTATGAATCTTTGAAAAGAGATCAAGCCAACGCCTACAAAAATCTACCTTAAACAACTGGACAAAGACAACATTCTCAAGATGCTCAAGATTCTGGCAAACTATTCTGTGGAGTAGTAGGACAAGAGTGGAAACTCCTGAAAGTACTGAGTCCTAGGTCTTCAGTTCCAAAACTAATAATATTACTTAAAAAAGAATGGCCTGCCTAAAGTTAAACATGAAAAACTTTACAATGGTTTTGGAGTGGCCTATTGAAAGTAAGGACAGAAATCCTATAAATATGATGAGGGATTCTGCGATGGACTGGCGACCTGTCCAGGGTGTACCCCGCCTCTCGCCCATTGACAGCTGGAGATAGGCACCAGCACCCCTAGCGACCCCAATTGGGACAAGCATGTCAGATAATGGATGGATGGATGGATGATGAGGGATTGACTGACCTAAAAAAAAGGCCATTTATGCTTTAAAACCCTCTAAGGAGTTTAGGTCAAAACTCAGAGACTGTGAAGAATGCCAGTCATTTGATAGGATCTGTTGTCACCATGTGTGGTAAAAGCACTAAAGTTTGATGAAAAAACCAAACTTGTAGGTGGTTGAAAAGTTTATGACAGGTAAAAAGTCTTAATTTGAAAAAGAAGAAAGCCTGCATCACCCACATCCAACTAGAAATGTCCATGAGATTTCTAACAACCAACACATTCAGACTATCAGTCAAGTAAGTTGTTTGATTTTCAGTAATCCTCTGCTCTCGAATTTACCCAAATGGCTTCAACACCTTTATGATGACATAACATTATGGATGTGCAGCAGCTGCTAGATGTAATAAACAAACCAACCAGGTGAATCGAATGCCACACAGTCCCGCTATGTGGCAAACACACACATGGGTGTTAAGGCAGCAAAACAACAATAAAGCTCAGAGTGCATTGTGTGAAAAAGGCCCTGCGGTGCTTCTGCACTGTGCTGACAGATCTGAGGGTGGGAGAATGGTGGCATTCAACATGTGAGAGGTGGAGTTTAGTGAACAATAAACACAGGAACAGCAGCAAGTGGCAGCAGCCTGTCAGGTAGATCAATGGAAAGGATATAGAGAAAGAACAACAAAAGTGCAGGGTAGAAGTTTGAATCATTTCCCACTTCTTTTTCATCAAAATTACCTCCACAGATGGAAGTTCACGGCCACAGCAAATTGTTTTTCATCAGAAAATTGCTATGCCCTCCACCCCCCTATCTGATTCCCTTATTTAACCGGCTGGCTTTATTCATGCTTGTCAACCTCTTCAGTTGGCAGAGGCAATCAGCCTCCCAGTCCTGGCGCCCAGAGCTCTACCAGCTTTCACTGGAGATAATAATAGTGGCCTAGAACTTTTATTAACCCCAGCTTGGACAAGAGCCCTCAGAAAACAGGACCCAGTAATATCAGCGGGCCATCTCCCAAAGAGGACATCTCTGACCTTACAGTGCAATCTGCCAATTTCAGCATGAGAGGAGGATAATCATGCAGTGTATCTGATGCTGAGTATTACCTACAGCTCTGAATCAGGGGGGGAAATAAAACTCTAACAAACATGTCAGGGTGATAAATTCAACCAAAAAGACCATGTGGAGGGGGCAGGCATGGCACTTGCTCTGAGATGGGCTGCACTAATGCAATTACAGGGATTTTCTGCTTAGTCAGAGGCTTGGTTCAAGGGCGAACCGAAAGCTAAAGCCAAGCAACATAAACTCAGGCGTTACTCAGGGTTTGAGCCAAGCCGAATCTTGCCACCTCACTGTCTGGGAAAGCCGATGAGGAAATGCATACAGGGATTACAGCGGCGCAGCGCCGAGATCAAGGGGTATTTGCTCTTGCAATGGGTCCACTCCGGATAAAACCTAGCTTTACATTACTTAATAGGATAAAGCAGAGTAGGGGTTAATTAAAAAATCTGCATTTACAAATTAAGGCTACTGGTGGAGGTCCTAATGCTCAATTGTATTTTTTCTGCTAAGATCTTATTATTTTGCTTGGTTGTTTGCATCATTTTAAATGTAACCAACATATTACTCCAGGGCAAACAATGGACACCAGGGGTCTTCAATGCTTTTCTATCCAGGAATCACAGATTGATTAGAATTAAGGGATGTTTACAAATTATTAACATTATGAGAGGGGCCAATATGTAGATTTCATGATGCCTATTATTATGTCCTGAATAAGCTGGATATATCTTTAAAATAACAGCTGGCAGCTGTTAAGAGTTTTTCTTTCTAAAAAAGAAAAAGAAGAAGGAAAAAAAAAACCTAGAAGTGCAATTTTGGCATCACATATGTAACTATCTGATTGGTGTCTGTCTACTAAGTTTTTCAATCCAGCCCTGGTTTTGGAAGTCAGGGTCTAATTGCTCTTCAGACCGATATGTCCGCTAAATGCTCTAGGTCAGTCTGGCTGTCCAGGCTTACAAATATTCTTACACTGAACTAGCTGTAAATCAGATTTCTACAAACATATAAAGCTGTAAGTAGGGCGGAAGGCCCAACATTTAAAAGATCCCAGAGGAACAAAGGAGAATGACACTAGGAAAAAGGTAAGAAAAAGAAAAAATGAAGAGCTGCACCAATAAGACATTTTTTACCAATACCGTTTCCCTATTCTTGTAAAATAGTAAAAATAAGCTGAATGCACTGACTGGTTCTCTGTCTCAGATAACTAGATAGTGATATGTCAGGAAATTCCAAACATCAGCTGCTGCTAATGTAAACGCAGATATCATACAGTCCTAAAAGGAAGGTCGGACATCTTAGCACTGTTAAGTAAAAAAATTGTGTGTTCAACTTATATCCTTCTTTTTAAGTAAGAAGAGTATTTGTTGATGGTCACAAGGGTGTAAGGTAACCCTGCAGAAACTTAGCAGAGTTTTATAACAGGATAAACATCTGTGCAGAAGCTAGGAACTGTCAGCTTGAAATAGGTGTTGCTTATCAGTAGCAAACAAGTGATCAGTTCTGATGTTTTGTACAACAAACTTTTTTTAATCTTTTGTAACTGCTTGTGCAAGCGATTGGAATCTATTCTATATATCTAGGGGGATTAGGAACCACAGTTACAGCTCACTGACAAATTTCTGTCTAACTGTGATGCTCTCCACTGGCAAGTGTTTGAATTAAAAGGACAGACTTCACAGCACCTTAGCTATTAGTCGGAGCTGAGCTCAGGTGCTGACTTTAACTAGCCTTTAAGTTTTAAAACTCAAATCCATCTGTCTCTGGTCAGTTCTGATCCTGTAGCCCTGTGGTTGACCCTTTAAGCCTCAAACAGTGCTGCTCACTGTTATCCAGGGAGAACAGACAGTGGACAGAAAAGTATCAGACACGTAGTCGGTCAACATACCACTGATAAAAAACAATCTATAACTTTGAGATTTGAACTCCAAATATTCATCTCCAAAGGCCAAAAGGTGGTTTCTTAGTTCAACTCCCCTGCTGTAGATGTTTGGTTAAAGCTGTACTTTATCAAAGTTTATTATCTAGGGCTCCTTAGCAATAATTTATTATAAGTATACAATCTAATAAACACACTCGCCATTAATTGAAGGCGTGAACTCTAATTAAAAGTGGTTATGTTTAATGCTGCAGAATACTTCAGAATTTAGATGTTAAAGTCAAATTTGACTTCTTTTTTTTTTAAATGGCGGTTATCCTCTTGCGTGCAATCTTTAATCATAGGGTCTCCTGTGATGCTGACCCAAATTTGCACCAGTAACACCTTTGTCTCTTCTTGAAACATGCTTTTTAAGGTTTAGGGGTGTTTTTATGGAACGTTTTGATCATTCTTTTAACCCTGGTGTTGGCTGAAAAGGCCTAGCTCATAATCTGCTTCTGATTAATCCCAAAGGTTTTCTATCAGGTTGAAGTTCAGACTCTTCGCTGACCTTACCAGCAAACTCTTCTGTGGTTTGTGGACTGTTGCAACTGGAAGGATCTTGGTGTGGTGAAACATTAAGGAGCTGTTTTACTAGACCCTAAAGGAGCTCTATCATGCAAAATTAACCTTTCTGAACTTTTAACTTTAATATAATGCCATTCCTTAATGAAAAGCATGCACAAAGGTCTATTTTACTTGATTAATGCATGTCTGAGTAATCCTCATGAATTCTGCTCTCTGAGCAGGAGCCCCTCCCTGTCCTGCTAAAGCATCATCAGCTTCTAACAGAGGAAATTAACAGGTGCTTTAGCTACTAAATCCCACACTTCACAGTATACTTGGTTAGGTATGCCTGGAGTGGTGAAGCCCTTGGCTCTCTGCATACCTCCCACCTCAGCATTACCGACCTCAGTCTCTGGTTTCAGGTAATCTGTCACTTCGAGGCTTTTTTACCGTAGCTTTTATACTGTAGCACACCACAGCTCCAAAGATTGACCCATTCTCATATATATAGAAAACATACCTGCATTTTATACAGCTGTGCCCATCAAAGCTATTGCAACACCTGAATTCAATGGCTTTAATGGTGGCTCGATACTTTTGGTAGTATACTGCATTATATTGGTGGTTTTATGTTTGTAATATGTGACATCCTTTGTATTTCTTATAGGGACAACTCTTGGAGAAAGCTATTACGATCCAGCACATTTCTATATGGTACCAAAATGTGTTGTTTCCTGAGAATAAAGCATTGTGTTGGCTTTTATTTTTTTTATAGTTGAAATGGAAGTAAAAAGTATAACCTGCCCTCAAGGCCCTTTCAGGCTGATTTTTTCAGTTTCAGTGTTGGCTGTAACTTTTTTCATAAAACAGAGTATAACAGTATTGATTGAATAATATATATATATTTTTATCTAATGTCAGGAAGAATAATGCAGGAAAGAATGACTTCACTCTTTTCAGTATGATTTCCTCTGTGAGCTCCTGTTTTAAGGATAATTAAAGTGTAAAACTTCAGCGTCAACATAACAGCTCCTTTGTGAAAGCTTGTACAGTAATAATAGGGGTTATGGCCCGGAGGTTCATGGTGAGTGACATGTAATTTTAGGCTGCTGACCGTGGCTGCAACTAAAGAGCAGAACTTAATTTACAGACTGCCATATCAACTCTTTCATTAAACCCTGGATGTCTTTTCGTTGTGTTTTTCTGCCCATTGAGAACACACACACAAAAAAAAGATATGCCCAGGCGGTTCCTGTCAGCAAAGTTCAAGCAAGCTGAACTTTCAGAGTGGCACTCGATTAAACACTGCAGGATTAGAGAGTACCTGTTCAACAAGACTGACTGCACAAAGTCAGATCAAACAAAGCCGTCATACAGGCTGATACAATCTCTCTGCCTGAGCACAGTGTCGGCTGCTGGCCCGGTTACTGCTTCGCCTGCTGCTTCAGAGGATTAGTCAGGAGGAAGGTTATCTCCCCAGGTTAGCCCTGTGAATAAAGCTAACCTTACTCTGCAGCAGCATGTGAATGTGTATGTGTCTGCACAACAGATGTAGGTTAAATTTTTATAATGAAGCAGCCACATGCTTAAATGCTCCTCCATGGGCTCAGAGGAGATCAGAGATGGACCGCGACCTCAGAGCACGAGACAAAGACTGTCTTTCAGGACAGTCAGAAGGGGAGGAGGATTCAGCTACAGTTGAACTGAAATCTGATTTCTCTTCACTTTTCTTGTTGTAAGTTGTAAAATTGGATACAACATTTTTGACATATATTAGGGCTGTAACTAACGATTATAAATCATTTTATTTTGTATACAATCTGTTTATACAAAATGACAATAAAAGTTGTCTAAGTCAAATCAATTAATCTGTCAATTATTTTTTTTGTTGAATCGATTATTATCCGACAGCAAAAAATAATTTAAAGAAGACCTTTTACAAAATCAAACGATTAATTGATTAATACATTAGTTGACGATTATTTCAGTGATCGATTAATCAAATAATTAATCCAATAAATTGTTTCAGCCCTAATATATATATTACAATATATATTCAAAACTTTATACAAATTTTTAAGGTGTTAACATGTCCAGTTGACAAAATACTGTGTTTTTTTTGCTAAAAAAAACATCTGTTGTGCAATATATCTAAAAAAGAACAATTGGATGCACATATTGCGTTAGTTAACATTACAACACTACAGCATTGGTGTTCAATGTGTGGCCTGGATCCCATTGTGGTCCCTCTTATTTATTTGTAGAGCTACCCAACTGCATTTCAGTCAGATACATATTTCCCTCTCGAGCACATGTTTTTAATGCAGATGGAGGTATTATACTATTAAATATAAACAAATGATTAAAAAACAAGCCTTCTTAAAAAAGAAAAACAAAACATTCATTTCTCGATAACCACACTTTTTGTATTATTGTTAATATAATAAATAAGACAAAATCTACTGAGATTTACTTAAATGCAAACTTTGCTAAACATAGCAAGTAAATGTTTCCAAAATGATGTTATTGGCAAAAATACCATTTTTAAATCAAACCCTAGAGGTACTTTTTACTCTAAACACAAGACTTTTAAAACGTTCTTTAAAGTAGGTCTTAGATACTGTTGTGGAGAAATTTAAAGATGAAAAATATTTCCCAAGCTTTAAACATCCCAAGGAGCGCTATGCAATCGATGATATTGAAATCGAAGGAGTATCAGAACTCTGCAAATCGAAGACCTGTCCGTTCATCTAAACTTTTAGCTCAAACAAATCTAAGACTGATCAGAGATTCAGAGTCCAATGATCCATCTGGATGAACTGCAGAGGTCTACAGCTGAGGTGGGAGACTCTGTCGGCCACAGATAAAGCAGAAGAAAATGGACGGACAGACGGATGAATAGATGGATGGATTAGAACATTACTTGGTACATCTGAGTGATAAAAACATTTTCAGGGAAGTGGAAGTTTAAAAAAAAGGTAAAACTTAGAGCACCAGTTTTATCCAACCTCTAATTAGAGTCCTGTGCTTTGTTTAAAACGGTGACAGAGCCCTATTTATTAGACTGTTTTTATGCAGTTACACAAGAGGAACTCTGTAAAAAGCTCCATTCATCCCCGTTAAGAACTGGGCCACTCACAAAAAGCTTCTATAAAGCCTCTTAACACACGCAAACGAGTGACTGTTTGCATGTTAACCCGTTGATTAATGTAAAATATTCAAACCCACACACGTGTGTCTATGTTTAATGCAGATACAGAGCGACATGACGAGCCAGCTTCCAATAAAACCTGCATCTACGGCCTCTTCCTGCCTTAGTGGTGGGCAGTAACAACACCCTCTGCTTTGGGGAACGATATACGGAGCTGAACTTTTAGCTGTTAGGACAAAACAGCCTTTTCTAAGTCAAGAACTGCTGTTCGTCATGGATGAACTCATGTCAATTAAAAAAGAAGCTTAAAATGCATGTTGCACGGCTCTCAGCAGGATTCCTGCAAATAAAACTGCAGGGGTTATGAATAAAACAGAGGGGTGGTTTAGGGAGTGTGAGCTGCATCCTCTCTCACATCATTATATATGGATATCTATGTACAGATCCCACCAAAACATGGTGACCCACTAATTACATAATGTGGCATGTCATTTAAGGCAGGCATCCCCAGTCTCGGCCCTCGAGGCCCCCCGTCCTGCAGGTTTTAGAGGTTTCCTTGCTCCAGCACAGCTGACTTTGATTGAAAGCTGATTAACAGGGTTATGGGCTACTGTAATCGTTATAATTAGCTGTGCTAAAGCAGGGAAACCTCTAAAACAGGACAGCGAGCAGGACAGCGAGCCTCGAGGACCGAGGTTGGGGATGCCTGATTTAAGGTGTAAACAGCTCTTTATGACTGAGTTGTAATGTTTGTGAATTCTAGATAATGCAGGAAAATATTGTATTTTTGCCTACAAAGGGAGAGATGGCTAAAGCTCTCTGATCGGTGGTCAGCTTTATTCACCAAGGAGACTGTAGACACAGATGGAGTAGAAACATTCATTTCCATGATTACACCAGTTTAACTTTTTATACATTTGGAAGCTCAGCCCAACTCTGTCTCCTCATCTAAACTTTTGGGGACTTTTCTAGATACGAGAGTCAACAAGCACTGCAAATAAAGCCGTAGCACTAGTTATTTACAATATAAACCCATATTATTAAGGATCCAGTGGTTGGCAGGTGTTTAAAATGTCTTTATGAAATAGAACTAAAGGATTTAGCCAAAAATCTAATATTATTAACCAAAACTGAGATTTTCCTTTACCCATTTAACCATAAGCATGTTGATGTGCCAATCCAGGGCTTTATTGTTTAGATCGCCATGAAAGCTTGCTTTCCAAGAGAACATTGTGACAGGATTTGACTGTTAAGTGTTGAGTAGAAAAGTGCTTACTTCGACTCACCTGCATGGATCTCAGTTCTGCAACTTTCTCTTTCCTTCAGTGTGGCATTAAACCCACTTTAAAAGTTTTACCGCCACCTAAAGGGCTGGAGTAAAAAACTCTGTGTCCAGTCATCTCATCAACGGAGTCCAATCTAAACATGATGACTTGATGATATGAATGGAGTCTGGTGTGCTATTGTTTGGTTGGAAAGAAAACCTGCAGCCACACAGCCCTTTCTGATACCAGTTTGACACCTGTGGTCTAAAGTGTGAAAGCAGAGAAGAGAGCTGAAACTATTCTGTTTTTGGGGGTGGTAGAGAGCAGCAATGGTTGGAGTTGGACCAGATAGCTTGTAAACAATGGATTGAAACATGCTAGAGACCACTAGGAGGGGACTCGTTGAGCTGAGAGTAGTCTTGGGGCTGTTGCCAGGTCGGCAGAGTAAGTCAAGCTTACGGTCGGTGATGAGGTCCTGAATGAGATGTCCTTGCTTGTCAGTGAGTGGATGTTAAGCAGAGCAAAGTTGAGTGCGGTGTTGTCGCAGCTGGTGGTGCTAGCAGACAGATGTATGCGGGCTAACACGCTGGTCGACAGCCTAGCTGGTGG
>NW_015150924.1:619664-622656 GCF_000732505.1 Cyprinodon variegatus | reverse complement strand
ATGCTTTCACGTAAGAGTCTCCAAAAGCCGCCAGTGACACCGTAAAAAGTCGCCAGATCTGTCGCTAGTCGCTTTTTTGAAAAATAGTCGCTGGAGGGGTCTGAAAAGTCGCTGAGTTGGCAACACTGCAGCGCTGGCTCGCTCTGCCGTATTTTTTCACATTAAACACATGGTGCAAACTTGTAAATCAGACAGTTTAAACATGGGAAGTGAACAAAACTGTCTTATAAGTGCAAACTTTTTTGTGAAAAGTGAAAAAGTGAAGCCTCACACAAGCAATCAGACGTGACACAGCAGCAGATATTCATGAGCTGCATTATCTCCACTGCACAAACTATATTTGCAGTGTTGTCTTTAACAACTACAGGGTGTTTTCTGGTCAGCCCCCATTAGTTAATGTCTTCAGTCAACCTATTGGATATATTTGCAGCTGTCTGGCTTGAAGTAATCTTGAGTGCATCTTTCCTGCTTATTGGAATGTGAACGTAACGCGGGCCACTATAAAATGACTCAATCTCATTCCCTAGACATCGGTTCTGCAAAAATGTAAAGGAATCAATTCAAAATCGATTAAATCGATTTTTTTTCCCAGCCCTACTGTGAAGCATGGCCGTATTCCAAGTAAAATCAATTTCGCTATCAGAAGTTTAAAAGTTACCGGTGAGTGATGGCAGCAAAATACAAAAATACAGGTGAGCAGCGGTAGCAAGTCATGCCAGTGTTCACTTCAGAAAAAAATACCTCTTTCCCATTAAAAATACCCCGTTAAAGTGTGTTTTTGAAACATTGTCGGCTCTCTAAGTATCGGAATTTGGCTCCCTTCCCACTGGCAAAAAAAGTTGTGTCTAACCCCTCGCTGGCAAGCTGTGTGGCCTCTGTAAGTCTGCATGTCTGGTGATAGCATCAAGCTGGGTTAGCGTTGATGATGTCATCAGTGCGACAGAAATCAAGAAAGTAAATAATGGAGAGAAACATGTAAATAAGCCAGGGCGTAGTAAGTGTGCTTTTTAGTTTCCCTCTTTTGTCCCTCCCACCAGAGCTGCGCCATGTTTATCGAATTTAAACAGACCCTGTTGCGTTAAATGGGATCACATAATTTAGAGGGTCAACCCAGCTCCGGTGTTCCCACAGCATCCCAATCAGAGCCGAGGTGACTTTAATGTGGGTCACTTGCCGAGTCGTTTGACCCGGGTAGACATGCGTCAGTGAGCTGTTCCCACTGCCACTAAAAGCCAATTGTTCCTGGGTTTAAACGGGGTTTTTGGCCAGTGGGAAAGGGGTATTTGCGTTCTAAGTCTTCATCAGTGCTTTTTATACAGGCAGCTCTGTTTCTGTAGCACATTTAACAAGTCGTTAATGCAAAAATCGAGGTGAACCCAATAGTTTCAAAAGCTTTTATTAGCAACTCTGCATTTTGACTCTACTTGAACGAAACCATATCAATTGTATATTTAATGTAAAGCTACACCTCATTTCCAGCCGTCCATCTACAGATTAAACTCACTTCAGTCACTCAGCACTTTGTACACTGTAATTATTTTTCCTTTGTTCCATGTTTTTGAAATATATTAACATACCATGGAGTCAAATCTAGTGTGAAATTAACTGCTGTCTGCGATAATGAGGGAAGCCTGAACCAGCAGAGGCAGGCGTGACAGTAATGCTTTTGAAGTGAAATGCTGCTGAGGGACTGCTTCCTGAGGAGGATGAAGAGGAGAGGAGGAGGAGGAGAGAAGGAGGAGGAGGAGGGTATTATGTGATTGACAGAACAGGAAGTTAAAAAGTCTCTGATTTACAGTGAGGAGACCTTGGACTCTTTCTGCAGAACTGCTTCAGAAAATGAAATAGAGCTGTAAATGATGGCATGAAAACCTCAACGCAGTGACATCAAGCGACTTGTCCATGGATAAGGAAGGGTAGTAAATTAACTGCTTTGTAATTAGCTTTTGCAGAACTAAACTTTGTTACAAAGCCATCATATTTCCTTCCTGCATTTTGTATTGATGTCTGATCATAAACGTGCTGATGTTTTCAATTATTTTTACATCAAACTACCAAAGGCCTAGAGTTATGTCAAGGCTGACAACATCGAATATTGTTTTCGTTATCATAGACAAAATAGCTGTATAATTGTTATATTTAATACATTTCCTGAAACATCCTTATTCCATAAGGCGGAGTGGTGTGTAATCTTTTCTTTGTTGCAGTAGTTCATTGGTCAAAGGCTGAAAATATTAGCTTCTTTTGCTGCTTATAAATAAATTAAACCTGAAAACCCAACTTTTTAATCTGCAAATACATCACCAAGCAGTATATTCACTGATGCATTAAAAAAATGTAATTACATAATTCTGTTTCTGATTTAAAACTAGAATGTTGATCAAGAACCTCACCAATTTATATAATCATGTTACATGGAACAAGGGTTGTCAAAACGGAAAAGTACTGATACTAAAAAGCTGCATCCAGATAAAATATTATGTTGCTATTGTATAGATACAATGCGCCTGTCATGAGTGTGCAAAACCTGCACTGTGTATATGGGTACTTGACAGGCAGCGTAGTGGGCTGGCAACTAGGCAGATAGAGTGAACCCACCTTGTTGTTGTGCAGGCCACAGAAGGGCCACAAGAGCCAATTTTAGTCAGAAATAAAAAGCCTCATTTGGAAATATTTTGCATACAAGGCAAACAAAGACAGGCTTTCCAGAGATATCAAAAAGCCTGTTTGCAAACTTGTGTAGTGTAGTACTTAAGTGTGTTTTTGTTAAGTTCTGACAGGTTAGTGGATTAAACATTGCATTCATGGCATGGTTAAACTTTAGATATTGAATGTAGGGCTAAAACAATTATCGGATTAATTGTGATAAACCGATTACTGAAATAATCGTCAACTAATTTAGTAATCAATTAATCGTTAACTGGAGAATAGAGACTTGAAAACATTGCTTTAGCTGACAGAGCAACCCACTTAGAGCAGTAATTATACCAAC
>NW_015150924.1:614816-617686 GCF_000732505.1 Cyprinodon variegatus | reverse complement strand
TGTATCGATGCATCGGATCGTTGGCTGTTGGATCGATGCATCGATACAAAACGATTATTATATACACCCCTAATCTACAGTATGTTCTTTCTTATAAAAATCACTTCATATACACTGAAAACCCTGATATAAATAAAACACTTACTCAGCAGCTTCAAGGGAAACCATACTTTGCATCTAAAACTGACCTTTGCAAAAGCTGAGCTGCCTCTTTTTCATGGTTGTAACACTGCAGTTTATAACCGAGTCCTGGGACATGACAAAGTGTTGTTCAAGCTGTGTTAAGTTACGTCCAGAGCACACAGGCAACAACTGGAGAGAAGCTTTGGAGGAGACTGTTAAGGAGTCATACAAGCTGGATGTAACATTTATAGCAGCCATCACTACAGATAAAAAGAATGTGCAGCATTAGACATGGATTCCATGCTTTCGTCATAGTTTCTACTTTACTGTTAAAAAGGGTTGAGCTATTGAGAGTGTACCAGTAGCAACCTTTAGATTAAGAAAAAACAGTGGCAGCTTTCCCCAGGTCACCAAAGATGACCTGGAGATCTACAGCTTAA
The DNA here is from genome assembly GCF_000732505.1 of Cyprinodon variegatus. Classification (NCBI taxonomy): domain Eukaryota; kingdom Metazoa; phylum Chordata; class Actinopteri; order Cyprinodontiformes; family Cyprinodontidae; genus Cyprinodon; species Cyprinodon variegatus. The sequence continues at coordinate 617,123 of NW_015150924.1, read as the reverse complement.
GAAAAAAAAACAAAAAGACTTAAAGCTGCCAGACTCAGCCAAAATGGTGGGACTCTTAGAGTTTTTGAAATGGTTGAAAAGTTTCTTTATTAGCAGCAATCAGTCTGTGCAGTTTTGGCAGAAGGCAGGAAGAAGTTGTACCTCATGCCAAAGCCCAATAAGCTCTTTTACTGATGCTCTTAGTGGGAAAGCCCAAACTACTCTGTCCTCTGTCCTACCCTTAACCTGGAAGATATTTTTCACTTAAACTGAGGAGGCCAGAAGCAGTGACAAAGATTATAAGACGAAAGAAAAAACATAAGTGATCTGAAGCAGAGATACAAGGACAGACACCTACAGGTGGCACTGAGCACAGCTACCTTTCTTGATCCCGGATTTAAGGACAGTTTTACAACATTAAAAGATGAGGTAAAGCAATATATTGTGGACAACGCACAGAACCGACAGACTATTCTGGGGGTTGCAAACATCCCAACTTATACATCCTTCAAAGAGATCCAAAATTGACCTGAAGGACTTTAGTCAAAAAGAAATTACATGGAGAAGATGCATCAACAACAGCATCTGCAGATGATCCAGAATGCAGAATCCAGAATAATCTAACATTATATGAAACCCTACCTAAGTTGTATGATGAGAGGGACCATCTAACATGATGGAAAACAAAAATAAGCACCTTATATATTCTTGCTTGCCTTGTTAAGGAACTCCTGTGCATAGCTGCATCAAGCTGTGCCTCAAAGCTTGTAATTAGTACGTCAGGAATCACTTGCATCCCAAGAAGGATTTATTTAAGCTTTATTTGAACTAAGTACAATGCACTTTTTAAACTATTGTTTGCCTTAATAAGTATGTGCACTTTTCAGTTTCAGACTTTTTAATTTAACTGTTTAAACATCATTTAAGTTGTATGATGTTCATTTTAACTGGTTGTTTACCTGAGTAGTTAAATACGTCAAAATATTGGTTTCTATGTGTGTTGTGTTACTCCAGACAACCATTGTTTGCAGTTCTATTTAGAGACTGAAAAAACTGGAATAGATTTTTAGCATTTAATTACTTGTAATTTTTTTTTATCCCCATGGTATCACAAATAGTCTCAAGTAAAAAGTTTCCTTTGTATCGATATTGAATTTAATATTTTAGCATTGTGATAATCCAATGTGAAATTTAGATTTTAAGAATAAAAACATAATCAAAACATAACATATAAAAATATGAAAATAATGAAGGTCTTGAAAAAGACACCAAACATGTTCAGCAGAGCAGATAATGATTGTGTAAGAGTTGAGGGCCCAAGGATATGTTAAGGAATTAAGTAGATCTGAACCTGATGATTGGGTAGGGGACAAAAAGTAACAAGCAGTCTTTTATCCTCTTTAACATTTTTTAAGAGAACGCTATTACGGTATACCTGTCAGCTATAACAGGAAGCTCCTGGCCAAGGACCTGTTTGGCAAAACAAAACATTATGAAGAAGGTAAGAACACGCTCCACAAAGACTGAAAATGCAATATTTCAGCTTCAGAAACCTTAGTTTTCCTGATTTGAAAATTTTCTTGACTTTAATTTACTCACAAAACTCAGCAAAAGTCTTGTTGCCTCTGATTTAAGTCTGTTTATTTTTTTTATGCTTATTTAAAGCAATTTAGGGATTTAAAATCTTTATATTTTCTGTGAGTTTGTTTCAGATTAGTGAAGCATAAGAACTAAAAGCTTTTTCTTGATGTTTGGTTCCCGTTCTGTTTAATGCAAAGTAAAATTGAACCGGTAGACCCAGAAGGTCTGGGAGGTTGATACACTCTTAGTAGGTATAATGTATGTTTGTGCAAAGCCATTCTGAGATTTATAGACGAACAGGAGAATTTTAAAGTTTCATCTTTGAGAAATGGGAAGACAGTGTAAGAACGTTAAAATTGGAGTGATGTGGGTAAAAAATCAACAAACAGGAGGAAGAGTTTTAGTGCTTTAGAGCTTTGTTTTGTAATTTTCTTCTACGTTTTTCCATTTTTTTTGATTGACAGTAATTTTTTCTCACTTCTAATTGGAGACTGCTTTGGTATTGGACTGAATAGGGACTTAGAGACTGCCACTTTAATCTTTTATTTAGTTTTTCAGTAAATAAATAAACAATTGATTGATTGGATTAATGAATGAAAAGAAAGACGGAACAATCTATGAGATGATATGAGGACCTTGAATACTAAATTTCATCGAAGACTTGACTACCCAGCGCCCGAGTACGGAGAAAGGCCTATTAAAATCCAATTTTATTTTAACTTATTTTGTATTGCACAGTGCATGCAA
>NW_015150924.1:610839-613162 GCF_000732505.1 Cyprinodon variegatus | reverse complement strand
CCCTAGGGGTCGCGGACCCTCTGTTGAAGACCTCCGCTCTAAAGGCCTTTATTTTGTTCATCTTGAAAGAATACAGATAGGAAAGCGGGTTAGAAGAGAGGAAATTTAGCAAAAGTGAGCAAGGCTGAGAGTCAAACCTGCAACAGCCAGTATATGGATCATGCGCTCTTCCTAAACGCCATAACAGCATAACAATAGCAAATATTCCCCCAATGGTGTTATGTTATAAACAGTAGACTAATACTAATATTGTCTAATATAGCTCTTGTAAAATGTTTTAAAATGTTTTTTGAGGTCACAACGCAGACTAAATCAGCTTGGGCAAGGACAGAAGGCCATAATAAAATCTTTTGATGTGTTGTAGCGTTCAAGTAATGCCTGAAATGTTAAAGAATTTGTGGAATAGTTCTGACCAAATGCGAGAAATACCAGGTTTGCTTATTTACACCTGGACAAAAAAAAATAAAAAAAATCTAAAGTTCTGGAAACTTTTCATTTGAATGCTTTAGGAAATTTCACAACAGGACTTCAGGATTTTCAGTTTTCCAAAAACTCAAAGTAGCTGCTATTTTTGTGCATCTGCATATGTATTGATTACGTCACTGTAGTGACATAATTTTCAGGAAATATGTGCAACTTTTTTAGAACAAAATGCACTGATGATAACTAAAATCCAAATGTAATATACTGTAGGAAATATACTGCCTGAAACTGTCTATATAAGTGGACCGATTTGATTATGAACATATGTACAAAATTTGGATCAGTGTTTCTTGTAAAGCTTTGGAACAGGGTGTCCCTGTATTTTTTCAGTATGTTATAACATTTGATGGAATAATTTTGGCTGTGACACCATCCTGGAGAGAAATATCAGCCATGCTGCTGCCATCAACACCTTTGTTTATAGATGTTGGAGATCAGCCTGTTTTCCAGTGTCGTCCTGTTTCTCTGACTGTGACTGGCTGGATGTGCTCTCTTCATCCTCATACATGGGAGCTGGCTCGGAGCTCGTCTGCCTGGCTGTGTGTTTCCTGGACGGGACCGCCTTTTACAGTTGATTTTTCTATGTCTGCTTCTGTCTCCTTGAACCCCAGTTGGCCTCAGCAGATGGCCGCTCACACTGAGCCTGGTTCTGCTGGAGGTTTCTTCCTATTAAAAGGGGGTTTTTCCTCTCCACTGTCGCTACAAGCATGCTTAGTGTGAGGATTGCATCTGAGTCAATGAGTCGATGCAATCAACTGGTTTTCCATACATAGAAAACTTTGAATCAATTTGACTGTATGATCTGGTGAACTGTAAAATGCCTTGAGATGACATGAGTTGTGAATTATAATATTATAAATTTAAAGTGCTTATATAAATGGTGAGTTTGGTTAATTTTTACATAAAATATTGATTAGTACTTTAAAATTCTATTGTTAAGAAACAAAAATGGATATGGTTTAAATTGTTTGTTAACCTGTGTTTTATCTTGGAAAATGTCTGAAGTTTTCTTCCAAAGCTAAGGTAAGTCATGTTTGTTTACCTCCCCTCAGGTCTGCAGACACAGCATGTAAACACATGGACCAGATGGATGCTGCTCTCACTCTGCATGGCCTTTACCAGCCCATCCTAACGCTATACCACAGGGAAATTAAATAAAAGCCCAACATAAACACCACAACCAGGGGGGTCTGAACAACCCCCCAAAAATAAAAATAAAAAACAAGTCAGAAAAAACACCTACATCTGATATAAACCCGAAGAGGATCAGTTACGTATAGGAGCATCATTGCTTCTCTCTGGATAACATTTCACCCTCCATCAACAAACGAAGACATGCCCTCGTCTCAGGCTCCATCCGTCTATTGATTTTATTTATTTAGGCAGGAATGAGAAGGAGAGAGCAGCTCTTACCTTCCACATCCAGGCCATTCTTCTTCTTTCTAAGCACACAATGGTTGTTCGCTGGTTTTCTGCAGCCTGTAAAACGCGCTCACCAAGTCCGTCTGGCCACATGTAAACATAACAGGACGCGGTGTGGATGTGATTTAAATTGGTGGGTTCGAGGTTTCCATGTATGTTGGAGTAAACCGTTATTCGGTCTTCTTTCTCTCGCGTTATTTTAACCCCCCCTCCCAATCCACCTCCTCTCCACTCTCCACAGAGCTGCTACTCTTGGAGCCTGGTCCCGTTCTACGTTGCTATTGGTCAGCTGGGGGAAAGTCCCGCCCCCTCCTTGTCACGTGGCCCTGGCTACTTTGTCAATATGAGGAGAGAAACATGAGACAGCCCTGTACATTTACTGCTGGGATGTTAGATTTGATGTCCAATTAATTTTTTT
>NW_015150924.1:576999-608471 GCF_000732505.1 Cyprinodon variegatus | reverse complement strand
CTCATATTCTGACTAGAATTGAGTCGGACTACGTCAGGCTAGGGGGGACTGCTAATCAGGGCCACTTCCTGAGAGGTGAGCCCGGAGGTAAGCAGCTGCCTTCTGTAAACTCTAAGCAACTTCTTAAATCTGAGTAAGATTACAATTTCTATCAGAATCTTTTGTCATGTCTCCTGGTTATTTAATACATGTAAGTTATGAAGTGTTATTTAAAGAGTTTGTCCTGAGTGATCTCTTTACAGGGAAAAGAACCAAAGAGATAGAGCATCAGGGTGCATACACAGAGCCTATCTTTAACAAACCCTACAGTTCTAATACGGTAGTGTGTGGGACTTCAGCAGCACTGTGAACAAAACAGTCACAAACCCGATTCAGTGGCCATTCGGAATTTTTGTAAACTGAGCTTCTCAGGAGTGACAGTGGTGACAGCTCAAACACCAGGAAAGAGGGAGGGGCCAATCAGCAGCTTGTGGGCGGTCTAAACTCAGGGAAGTGGGCTTCAGCTTGAGCTGCGGTTTTCCGCTTGGTCCTTGTGCTCGACGATTGTCTGTGAACTGTATCCTAACATTGTTTTTGGATTGTAAAATGGGGACCAAAACAGACTTTTGAAAAAGTGCAGGGGTCATGTCCCCCGTAGCTTTTGAAATAATGGAGAATGCTGTCTATTTGTCACAGTAAATGCCAGCAAGTAGAAACTTCCCTTCACTTAGGGTGACATGATCACATCCATGCAGGCGAGTCTTTTTTGACACACAGTGGCTACTGTTGTCGCAATACGTGTTTGAGGAAGTGACTCACTGGAGTGGTGTTCATATGAGTAAAATATCCCATTTCACTGCTAGTAATTCCTACATATTATCCCTTTAAACTATTTTTTATTTTTTTGTTTAACAGGGTTTTTTATAAAATGAGACACATTCTGGATGTCTTGAGGAATTATAACAAGTGTTATGAAATAAAGGAATTGGTTGAAATTGGAATCTGCATGTCAGACAATCTAAAAATCAGTTGCCGGTCAGAAAACTAAAATGGTTGCACCCTTAAAACTGTAAACTCAGCTCAGTCAAGACATCATAAACTAAAAGAGCAACACCTTCATTTTTAAATCACCGTTGAAATACAAATATTAAGGCAAAAAGAAAAAACATTATTAGATCAGAGGGACCAATCAGTTACAGTTTCTGTGTTAGGGAATATAATAAGAATTGTATTTAATATTTTGTATCTTCACTACAGGGGCAGTTCTACAAGGGCAGGGGCCCCTTTTGGCCCCCGTCTAGAACTGCCTATGGAATACAAACACACTTCTGCATTCAGGATGACTGTCTCCAATTCCAAGTATTTTTTTTCTTTTTCCATTTAACATGGGCGTAGGTTTGCATAGGGACCATAGGGACATGTCCCTACCAAAATTGTGGACCGACCTAATTGTCCCTACCAACAATTGCATGTGAACAATATGCAAACATTTTCCTCTTGCAGCTCCTCTGCCTGGTAGCTGCAGCTGCCTGGTTTTCCCTGTACATACTACGTAGCATCGCATCAACTGTACTGCAATTTTTAACTCCACTCTCTGATTTTTCCACCTTAAGTTCCTCCTTCTCTCTTTCTGATTGCTTGTTTTCTCGTCTCTATGTGTGTGCGCGTGCTGACCCCCATGCAGTACCTCCGCGTACCCCCTAGGGGTTGCGGACCCCCTGTTGAAGACCTCTGGTCTAGGCCAAAAACATATTTTTTTTTGGGGGGGGGGGGGATACTATTGTTATAAACTCATGCAACCTTAGTATTTTGAAAAAAGAAAATGGATTTCTGGTTTTGATTTGCAGTAAGCAATAGCCATCAGAATTACCATGAACAAAACATTTTAAGCAAAAAAAAGATTTAAAGATAAAACTTATAAAACAGAAAAAAATGACCAAAAATGCTGTACAGTAATAATTGTTAACATAGCTACAGTGAAGTTATCAAAAAAAAAAAAAAAAAAACACAATTTGGAAGACAGATAGAAGATGCAAACTAGACTGTGCATTGTTGACTCCAGATATAGTTTATAAAGTAGTAGAAGTAGTAAAGTCAAAGTCCTGGTTTACAGTCTCTATATGAAATTGGTAAGTAGGTTTATCCAACTTTATCTGCCTATAGTTGTGACTTTGTGTAGCTGGTAAACTTCTGCTAGCAGAAAGTGACACTGCGGTCCAACTTTCAAACAGAGTTGAAATATTGCTTGCATTGCATTATGTAAATTTAACCCTATAAAGACATTTAAATGATCCTACAGCAATGACATTTTGAAGATAAATTACACTGAGGTCCATATTGGAAGTGGAGTTGTATTATTGCACTGCACAACAAAGTTTCACACGGAGTAGCACCACATTTGCATTACTTAAGGAGTGCAGAATAAGTAAAAAGGCTGCAGGCTACAGAAACACTAATAGATGGAAGGGTGCTTAAATACACAGGAAGGTAAAGCTGTTTTTAATTTATTTCTTTTTGGATTTCATACACCTGAAATGTGAGCTATAGATGCTTGTATCAAAAATAAATTAACTTTTTAAATATATATATATATATATTTTTTTTTTATTGAAAAGGAAGTTCAACTATAGTATCACATGAAGTTCCTTTTCAAAAAACATCTTGAACTGGTTTAAATAGAAAAGAAAAGGAACTTGAATCTGAAAAAAACCTAAGTTAAAAGTTATTTATGTCTTCAGGAAAATGCATTTGTTCAAAAATCTGTTTATTGAAGTTTCTCCCCATATCCTTAATTAACGTGCATGAAGGAAAAATAAAGGAACATGACTAAATAACCAAAAAACATAATCTCATATTATACTCATATTATATTAAACAATAAAGTAAAATAAACTTAGCCAGATTATGCATAAAAGCAAAAAACATTTTTAATCATTAACAAAAAATAAGTGGCTCCTACACTCCAGCCCCTAATTGTGCTTACACTAAATCACAATTACTGTTATTCTTATAAAGGAGCCATACTCTTACATAAACAAGCTGATACACAACCACAAAATACAAACAAATGAAAGGATGCAAAAAAAAAAAAAGGTGTCCAAGATGCTAGGCTGTTGCCTCCAGCAGCAAGCAGAGCTTCGTTATGGGCCTCTCCAATAACAGTCTTCATCTGAAGGCGAACAGATCGCACAAGACCTTTTGCATCCTTATTTACAGTCAAAACCTTTCCCATCATCCATGACCCTCTTTGGGCTGTAGCATCTGCAACCAGAACAATGTCCCCAGGAACAAGACATCTTTTAGGTCCAGTCCACTTTTGTCTCTCCTGCATCACTGGTAGGTACTCAGAAATCGAAATTGATAGTTGTGCTCAAACAATCCTGGCGGCAAGATGGGTTTGTTCTTGAGGGTCACAATGTGATTGGGTGTGAGAGCTTCAAGGTCATTTGATTCATCTGAGACCTTCATGATGGGTCTGTCATTTAGAATAGCTTCAGCCTCACAAAAGATAGTTTGTAGACCTTCATCATCCAGAATCTGTTGTTTAAGAATGGAGGTGAGTACACTTTTCACTGAACGGCTCAGGCGCTCCCAAACACGACCATGATGAGAAGCTGCAGGTGTGTTAAACTTCCACTTTATGCCATCCGGAGTTAAAGCTCTTTGAATCTTGGAATGATTCGAAGCAGCTGAACTCTCTCTTAGATCCCGATTTGCACCAACAATATTTGTGCCATTGTCAGACCTGATGGATGAAACTGGTCCTCTTCTGCAAACACATCTTCTGACTGCATTTATTCAGGAATCTGAATCCAGAGAGTAGGATACTTCCAAATGAACAGCAAGACTGCTCATGCAAGTGAAAAGCACTCCATATCTTTTCAAGAAACTTTGTTCTCTTTTAACATTTATAGGCCCAAAATAGTCCATTCCCACATCAGTGAAGGGAGCTGGGTCAGGCAACACTCTTTCTTTTGGTAAACTCAACATATCTTTTTGTTGTTAGACGTTTTAACATCATTTTCTTTGGCATTAGTGTTGGAGATTTTGTATTGTGCTTGACTTCTTTAAATAACCCAACATCAGACGTTATTTTTGCCACACTTTATGAAGTAAACAATATCAGATCTTGAACACCCCTCTGACAAGCTGACAGCTTGGTATTGTGCAATCTCACAGCTGAAGCGCGGCTCCAATGAACTTCAAACTCTGTAGTGCATAATGATATACTGTCCTTGAAACTCCAATAGTTCCACCCGTTTCCCTTGAAGTGTGACGCATCTTGCGTGATCCTTTAAAATCCAAAGTTTCTTTTAATCCACACGCAGATCTTTATTTTGATCCAATACATCCCCAAAAAAAAGTCCATCCTTGATGATTGCGATCAATCCTCTTGATCCAGGGCAGGTTTTTTTACTTCTGTTGTGGCCCAGCTTTGATGACACAAAAAAGTGGACATCCACAAAGGCCACAGATGCACCATTGACTTATTTGACGCAGGCAAAAGAAAAAAATGCTCCAGGTAAACTCCTTTAGTTTTCTCAGTTTATATTTTTCTCAGGCAAGCAAACAAAAAAGACAAACATTTCCTCCATGTTTCTCTTGCGTTGGTAAAAAAACATACGCCCACCCAGATGCATGCTGGTCCTACCATTGACTGCCTATTTATAAAAAATAATAAACCTAAATTAATTATAACTAACCAAAAAATATAGGAACATGACTAAATAACAAAAAAAAATCTAATCGCAGATATTAAACAATAAAGTAAAATAAACTTAGCTAGATTATGCACAAAAACAAAAAACATTTTTAATCATTAACAAAAAATAATTGGCTCCTACAACCACTTTTGGGCATTTTCCCTTTGGATAGATTTTACATGCACAAGTGCACTCTCACAAACAACGACAGGTGCCTGGCTCCAGGTACTCTTTTGGTACTTTTGGCTCCAGGTACTTTTTTTCACTTCCATACAGAAGCCCATGTTTTTATCTTCAGCTACCACATTATACATGTCAGATTTAATAATACTACATATACTTCAGCGAGGTGTTACCTTATTGTATCTCTTATACTATATCCGTTGGTTGTACTTTTCTTTTTACATCTATTTGCAGGTGATGAAGCAGAAAGAAGAAGTTTTATCATTCTCTCCTCTTTCTTTAATATTTTCTCCTTTTTCTTGTTTTTCCTTTCCTGTTCTTCTTTTCCATTGCAGTGTCCATATAATCCCTGCATGAATACTCCCTGCATGAATCATAATAAAGCTATTTACATGCATAAATCCAGCGGAACACTATGGCGATAGCCGTACTGTTCCACTTGTGAAAGTAAAATCTGTTTGGCTCTTTTTGGCATCAAGACTATTATTCTTATTGTCACATCGCCAGACAGGATACTGTTTAGAGGTAAAGGAAGTTGAACTATAGTATCAGATGAAATTCCTTTTTAAAAAAACATCTTGAACTGGTGTAAACAGAAAGGAATAGGAACTTGAATCTGAAGAAAACTGAAGTTAAATGTAATTTATGTCTTGAGGAAAATGCATTTGTTAAAAAAATATGTTTATTAAAGTTTCTTATCTTCAAGCCATTGATTTAATGACTTAGAGAAATCCAATAGCTTTGTTGGCATGTTCATCGAGTGCTTATGAACAGTGGTGTCAAAATTACACACATTTGTTACTTGAGAAGTATAGATACTGCAGTTTAAAAACACTCTGGTAAAAAGCTGAAGTATCAACTTGACCTCTTTAATCAAGCAAAAGTGAAAAAGTATGTGCTCCAAAAACTACTTAAAGTATAAAAGTATAAAGTAACAGCCAGGTGCCACTATATGAATTGAAAGCTTAATTTTTCGACTATTTCGAAAAATTCTTTGAGATAGGGCCAAGGAGGAGGGAGGGCTTGTTGGTCTCTGTAACCGCTCTTCCAGTTTGGTGATCACTGCCCCGAGTGAGCATTTTGAAAATGCATTTTCAAAGCCCACTCTTTAACAATTGATTTAAATAATCCAATTTAAAAAATGTTTGAATACAATTCAAAATTTCACTTCAATAATTTAATTTAGGTTGCAGGTTCGATTCCTGGCTTGGGGTCTTTCTGCATGGAGTTTGCATGTTCTCCCTGATCATGTGTGGGTTCTCTCTGGGTACCCAAGCTTTCTCCCACAGTCAAAAAACATGACTGTTAGTTTACTTGGCTTCTCTAAATTCTCCTTAGGTGTGAGTGCGTGTGTGAATGGTTGTTTGTCCTGTTTGTCTCTGTGTTGCCCTGCAATGGACTGGCGACCTCTCCAGGGTGTAACCTGCCTCTCGCCCGTAGACAGCTGGAGCTAGGCACCAGCACCCCTCGCGACCCCAACAGCGATAAGCCTGAAGGAAAATGGATGGGTGGATGATTTAAGTGTTCAAATTGAAATGGCTAGTTTTCTTTTTCAGTGACTCTCTAGGTCCTTTTTAGATGCACAAAATCATTTTAAGTGATCCCTGAGTCGCACTTTGAGTATCCCTGCTTTTGAGCTTTTAGGATCAGCCTCTTACATGCTGTTTTCAGAAGATGTGGTTACACAAAGCAAATTAGCTGATGTCACATGTTTGTTCACAAGGGTGAATCATCTGCCAGATCAATCTTTTATGTTGCCTAGAGGCAGAAATTAAGATTTAATCACCATGAGGCCTTTTGTACTCAGTGTTCTGTGTGACTCATCCCAGAACATGATGTGTGATTGTATCTATGAGCCGATAAGTGAAGACGCATTGGTCTGAAGTTGATCTGATATTGCTGTTCCACCTCTTCGTCTGCTTCCATTATATGGATACTGTAAAAACCAAGACTAAAATCTGGGCTTACTGATAACTTTGTCACATGGCAAGATCTTCATCAGCATGTGAAAGTATTTTTTTTTTGTATGGTCTCCCATTTTGTGGCTCACTTTCCTTCCTTTAAATTTTATTTAATTTTTCACACATTCATCGCTGCCCATCCTTCTTAAAGCGCTTTAAACATATCAGTTAGACTGATGTCTGGACTTTGAACCATTAAAAGACCTTGATTCTTTTACTTTTTGGCAATGATCTTGTTTTATTTCACATCTAGAGCAGCTCATGATGAACTCACCCTCTGCAAGGGGCTACGGTCCTGCAGCTGCAGAGTAATACCAAATTATAACTCCACCATCATGTTTGCCAGTGTACAACCACAGAAGATGATTCTCTTACAAAAGCAAAGATACTGTAACTCCTTCTCAGAGCTAACTTGGATTATTGAACAATCACAAATAAAGTTGTGTTCTGCACAGACGTGTTCTTTCATAAATGATGTCATGATCTTGGCACTGATGACTGGCTTAAATGCTCATTCCATTCACCTGTCTAGCGCTGCCTGGTTGCTCATTAGGGCTTGCATCTAGTTATCAGGGCCGTATAATTCTTGTTCTCTGGTGCCAGTGGTGAAAAGGTATTTAGCGTCCCGACCTGTTCTGCATCTCAACCACTGAGTCTGCCTATTCCTATCTGAACGGTGTGCCTGAACTGTCTTTGGACTTCTGGACCTCTGAACCAGCCTGTCCCTGTTATGAGCTGTTTGGCTGACCTGGCTTCGGACTCCTGCTTGTTCTCTGGTCTCCGGGGCTGCAGCACCTGGGTGTCCCAGATGATATGAACATGTAGATTGATGATGACACATAGATTTATGTGGTCACTAACCTGTGTTTCCTTTTACAGAGTTTCCTGTGATAGACGTTCTAGCCGCTGCTACTACGATCATTGTTTTAATAAACGCTTTGAAGTTATCCCACTGTCTTGCCTCAAATACTGGGCTGTTTGTTCTGAGTCATGACAAATTAAAACAGCATTACATAATATTCTAGCGAAATGTAGTTTCAAACTTTGGAAAAAAAACTATTTTGTATTTTGTAAAAGATGTTAAGAGATGTCTGTGCTGATATTTCCGATTTGATTTGTGTAAAACATGGTTTCGTGTCTCAAGGCCAACAATTTCTAATTTGGTCTAATTTGCCCAAAGGAAATTGTCCTGGATGTCCTTCAGAGTCACTGAAAGGATGGATGTGTTTACATGTTTTACAGAGGAGAGGATTTCTGTGTCATTCCCTCCAAACAAGTTAAATTCTACTTATTTTCAGAATGTGTAGCGCTCAGGTTTAGTTCTAAACATTATTAAATTATAACTGCTGTGACCAAATGTGTTCAGAGAAAGCAGGGTCAATCAGCAGACCTTTCTCATGTGATTAGGCAAAGTGACGCTCAATACCCGCCTACCAAAGTTTGGTTTTAGCCAATCATGTTTACAAAAAAAAAAACAGCAGCTGACAGCATCAGTAGCCACAACTTCCTTTTCCATATTCATTTCACATGACTTGAATGAAAATGAAACTGAATCCCACCCATCTCTTACAATTTCAAGAATCTAAGATAATCTATGTGTCTTATTTCAGAGCATTCAGATGTTTTTAAATCAAGTTTTACTCTTGCTTAAACTCCGAACAGCCTTGTGGGGATTTGCCTGGGATTCGTACTGTTGCTGAGCAAATCATCACCAAGATATTTCTTTTTAAAGCATCAGGATGACAAAGCTTTGTCTACAGTAGTCAGACCAGCACCAAGTGCACTGTCAGCAACCACTGAAGGAGACGCACAGGGCAAAACCCACATTACCATGAGCTGAATTGTGAAAAAAAACATAAACAAACAAGCATCACTGGTTTATTCAGAGCTAAGATGTTAGACTTTGGTGAAATGAAATAGGAAACAATCTGCATGCAAAGGTTGAGACTTTGTTGGTTGTGCCTGTGGACTGACAGTGTTTGGCTGCAGCCTGGTGTCCTGGTCTAATCCTGGGTAGTTTGTGCTGGGAGATAACACCAGGATGACAGGACCTGGAGGAAGATAGGGAGGAGAATTTGCTGCTGCTTTCTATGCAAACAAACATGACTGAGTGGTGAGGGGCTGTGATCCATCCATCTGTCTCCCTGCTTCTTTTCCTCACACAGCCCTCTTCGCTCCCTCCTCGAGTCGTCCTCTTCATCTGTCTCTGTCTCACTAATGAGCGCCAGTGGGGTTTCTCAGTAGCCTAACAACCGGCCATCTTTGTCTTCATCCAAAAATGGTGGGGCCACAGATTAGTGCTCCCCATTAGCTAAATAAACACACAAATCCAACAGAACTCACAGATCTGGCATTGTCACGTTGCAGCAAGAAAAGCCCACATAGCAGTAGGAGAGAGTAGAGGACAACAGATTATTTGGTATGCTAGCTGTATAATGCATAAAAGAAGTGATTAGTCTGCTAATGGTAAAAGGTCATCTACTAATATTTGTAGACTGTGTAGGAGTTAATACACAAAATTTGCATTCATAGATAGTCTTGTGACATGTTAGTAAAGGGCATCAGCATGATGCTAATGGTGTTTTCCATTTGACAGTAGAGGGTTGAGGTTTCTCATTAAACCCAACCCCAGAATGCAATACCGCTGCCCCCCCCACATAAAAGGTGGGGGAAGCTAAACAGTTAATTTGCACTAAAATGATGCTGGTCCATTGATGGGATGTTGGTCACTATGCACAGAGATGATTAAACACTGGATTTCTTATATGCAAAAGGAACAATACAAGTAGATTTTCCACATCCAGGTTCTGATGGTTGGTTCTGTTTTTATTTGTAGTAGAGAAATTGAGGAGTGGTGGTCTAGTGGTTGGGGAATAGAGCTTGGAATCCTGAGGTTGTGAGTTTGAAACCTGCTCCCACAGTCTGCCACTTTGTCTCTCTGAGACCCTTAACCCCTGATGGCAGCCCAGAGCTCCCCAAGGTGAACATGTAGAGGTAAAATTTGTCAATATGACAGTGGCGTCGGATGTAGGAGTTTGCCCTGAAATCGAAGGATTGACGGTTCAAGCCCTGGCTCTGAGTTTTATTGTTGTTGTGTCCTTGGGCAAGACACTTCACCTGCATTGTCTACTGATGGTGGTTACAATGTCGCTTGCTACTGTGAGTGTGTGTGAATGACTGAATGTAGGGTAAAGTGCTTTGGTCATGTCTCCTGACTTGAAAAAGTGCTATTTAAGTACAGGCCATTTACCATCAGTAAAGTGCAATTGATTATTAAGTCCTGACTTGCAAGTTGGAAAAAGTTTTTTTTTTTTTAAATAAGCTTGTGTTAGTCTTTGAAAGTTGTTATGTTCTTCACCAACCCTGATCTTAATCCAACATGGCTGCCAGACTTGCTAAGTAGCAATGTCGATGTTAGGGCAAAAATCATTTATATAAAAAGTCAGGAAACATATCAGCTTCATCAAAACATTATGCACCGAGAGACAGACTTACTGACAGAACCAGCATGACAGCAAAGCTAAAGGGTCTAACAATAAGTGATGAAAAAGAACTGGCTTATAAACTGCTAGGTGTTGATGATGAATTATTCTCTAAACTACGTCAAACGAAAAAGCTTTGCATCTAAGAAGGAGCATGAGGAGAGAAACTGAAGGGAAATGCGAAATAAACAGAAAAATTCAATGGTACTCTACCCCCTCTGGGTTGGAGCTCAGATTGGCCTCAATGTGAGGAGCTTAATGTAAGTATCTTGGTCTTGTTTTCTTTACATGTGATAGTAAGTAGATGCCAAACCCCACTGGGGCTTTGCCTTTTTAGTGTGCCGGAGTAGGAAAAGGCCTGAGTTTTCGATAATTGTACATCCGTTTTCCGAAGATCATCTGGGAATATGAGAACCAGGATGGCCGAGTGGTTAAGGCGTTGGACTTAAGATCCAATGGACATATGTCCTCGTGGGTTCAATCCCCACTCCTGGTAACCTCTTTAGCTTTACTTTGTGGTGTAGCAAGTCTTACTTCCTTGATGAATTGTCAATTCATCCTCGGGATGTTTGTCCTTCTCCGTAATGTAGGATATTTGAGTTCCTGAAAGCCTGCATGTACCTGCTCTTATTTGTCTAGTGCCAGAAGTAGAAAAAGTTCCAATTTGTAATTTTGTAAAATATTTTGAAAGCCACTAAAGATGCAAATCTTGGTACATTTTAAACTTAAAAGCATAGACAAAATAATAAAAAATATGAAAAAAGCAGGATGTACAAAACAAATTCTGTCCTTTAAATGTGAGCCTTGATTCATTCATAGCGCCTAAAGCTCCAGCAGATCACTCTACCATGGAAACATTAGAGTTCTCGCCATCATCATCATATTAGTGGGGGTGATAATGATCCTGCTGTCATTTCATTATTTGCCTGACAGTATGAAACCAACTGTTAGAAATTGTTCCAAGTAAAGTGTCATTTTCTTATCTTGGTTGCACTGCAGGGGGTGTTTCTTATCTTCATCACAGGGAAGAAACATGGGAAGGAGAGAATTACCTGCCTCTAATTACTCCAGCAGGCTGCATCTATCTTTATTCTACCTCATTACTACAACCGTTTGCTGCTGTGAAACAAAAATGGACGCATTAGACCTTTGACAGTGGCATTTCCAGGATGCCGGACCTCTTTCTAAATAAAGAGCATGCCTTCATTTACATTTAAAGTTATTCATTGGTCCGGAGAGGTTAATAAGACCATTAATTCTGGTTGAAAAGAACATGCATTTCATTTGAGTATTTACCATGAGGCTATGCAAAGAGTTAAGTCTTTTGTGAGCTTTTAGCATCTGGGCACGAGGATATAGTAACTGTCCAAAAGAATCACTGGGATTCCTCTGACAGGCGGCCATAGAAAACTGGACAGAAACTCCTCCATCCTGCTACTCCAAACCCCATAGGGACTGTGGTGCAGGCGGTGCAGCAGATCACTGGGCTCCAGAGCTCCAAAAGGCGCCCCTGAGACCCACAGAGGAAGCAATGCATCTACTAAACAGTCTGTTCACACTGATTCCCCCTGGCAGGAGAGGCACGACCCAAAATCACACTCCAGCACATGGAGCATTAGCTATCATGCCATCCTGCCAAATTACCACAGGGGAAGCAAAACAATCTGCAGGCAAACGCAAAGGCAGCTTCACTACCTTCTGTTTGGACCTCTTAGTACCGCCCTTTGCTCAAAACATTACATACATGAATATATACTTTCAATAAATAGCATAAATATTCTTATTTTTGTTAAAAATGCTATTATGCACATACTTATTAAAACAAACTGTCCTAATCTCTAATGCATCACATAATTGCAACATCATACCTTTTCAAAAACAGAACAATAAGTCTGAGTAAAGTTTGGATTTTAAATGTAAGCCTCATTTTTAGAAAATCTAACTCAGGAACAATACAACTGATGTTTTTAAAACAATGAGGGTGCCATCTAGTGGCCAAATATAAATATGACCTCAAATAAGTATCTGGGGATCTCTAATAAGTTTCTGATCATTTTCTTTTAAAAATAATATCACTTTGAAAGACTCAACATAACTTAGCATGTGATTATCTCTAAGACATATTACCAAATGTTTAATTGTATTTTTATGGTTTAAAATGGGTTTGAGTTTCATTGTGTATACAAAAATGTATATTCCAGGCTAAAAAGAAATATTGCTAAAAGAAAATAAAAAAGATAACTGATATTCTCTTGATTTTGACTTGTTCATTAGTAAACTAAGCTTGTCATATTTTTAATTAAATGATCTTAGTCTGATTTTCTTACAAAAGTTATGTGAAAATAACTGTAGATCCAAAATCAAATAATGCCGTTATCTATTTTTTTTTTTTTTTGTCTCACATAGTTTCCTTATTCAGTAACAAGATTAACTGGTTCACTTCATCAAAGGTTGTTGATGTAAGTCAGGCTTAATGAATAAAATAGCCAATGTCTGCTAATGAATAAACTGAAAGGCCCTTTGTGGTTCTTCATATTATGAAGATAGAATGAAACCAAAAGGTGCCTAATTAAAACTGATTCATTTTCCTTTATATGAAACGGATTTTAATTTGTCAATTAAAATATTGTCATAAAAGTTAAAAGGAAGCAATCTTAAACAACAGGCAAAAATTACTGGTTTCAACTGGTACCATTAGTGGACTGGGGTTGAGGGGCCACATATCATGATTCCAAGGGCTGTAAATGGGCCCCAAGACCATAATTTGAACTTGAATGTTATGAACATAAAAAAAAAAACCTAAACAACTCCCAGGGTGCTCCTAAAAATCTGAATAATTCAGTCTAAATCACAAACTATTAACTTGTACATTTCTGTGACATAAAAGGGAGTAAATATTTAATTTAATTCATTTTAATGTCTAAAACATTTACAGACCGAGGAAAAAAAAAAAAACTAAAGGACGATTCTATTTAACTACTGAAAAACTGTTGAATAAAATGCTTAATCCTTTTATTGGGCAAGTTACCCATTTTGATCGCTTGCATACCCCTTACAAATGGAGTCCCCCCACCGTCGCTCTGTGAGTTCTAGAAGCAAAAGATCTATTTCCAGGCATTCAGCAAAGATACTGCTACATGGTTGTAGATCTAATTTTCGCACTTGACCAATTAGATGAGCCCTTGAATGAAAAAAACAAAAAGTTAAGTCAAGAAAAAAAGGTAAAAAGCTAATTGAAATGTTAAAAAGTTGAAGTTAAAAAGTTAATAACCCTAGTTAACAATTATATTTAGGTTTATATACTATAAAATGTAAGTGCCAGTATCAGCATTAATGCCTCTAAGGTTATGTTGGACCAAAAAAAATGTTTCTTTCACTCTCACAATTTCTTATAGAAGCACTTTAGTTATTTGGCGTTATCTACAGTTATTACATTGACATTAATTTTTGCCATCAAAATATCCATATTTTTTGAATGTTAAAAAGCTAATAAGGTCTTATTTCAATAACATAATTGGCTTGAAATTTGGATTTTCAAAGTATTTCACTGAGTGCCCTTTAAAGGGTTAAAATGCATTTAATTTTTAAAATGACCTTTTGAATCATTTTAATTCAATGGGTGGATAAAGGTTATTACGTCCATATAACAAGAGTTAAATGACAACAAACAGACAACTTGATATTTCTTTAAAAACAAATACATTTTGTCTACAGACTCAATAAACCTGTGATAAAATGTTTGCTAAATTTACATTTAACAACATTTAAAAAGGGAAAATGGCAGCAAAGCATGAAATAAAGAAGTGTGAAACAAAATACCAGTTTTTGATCATGTCGTTTTATTTTGATAAATCTTTGTAAACATAAACTATTCCTTAATTGTCTTCTCCACTGGACTCAAACATTAGAACGCTGATGCTTGTCCATTAAGCTCTGTAACAATACACACCCACCAGCTATTTGACAACAAATATTTTCAGACGAGAGACGTAGAGATTTACTAAATCAAATGCGGAGCCAATCAGAGAAAGATTCGGTGGAATCGGTTCAGAACTCAAGTACAAATAAGCTCCTGGGAGGCTGAACAAATGCAGCTGCCTGCAGAGTGACAGATTTGAATAAATAGTGTAGCTGGAATATAAATCATACCGTAACATTTACAGTTACGAGAACCCCTATTTAAACAGCTTCTCTCTGGTTGTAGTAATGAGACGCATTAAGCAGCGCTTCCAGCGACTCCTGTGGCTCCACTCCAGCTGTGTGCAGCATTACCACAGCAGGCTGGGATTGCTTGAGTGCGACACACATGCTCTTTGTTTCATATCTGAACGCCTTTTCATTACTGCATACAGTGGAAGGAAATTTCTTCCCTTTTTCTGCTATGAAATTCTGCTTTTTCATGGTGAAAATCTCAAAGGTTCCGTTTCAATATCTTTTTAGTTTGTGTTCAACCTGCAGCTAAAGAGGGCAGGAAACCTTCAGTAAAACTTCATGTTTTCACATTACAGACCAAACTTCTATGGGTTTTATTAGGATATATCTTATAGACTAACACAACAGTACATAATGTTATATATTTGAACAACTAATGACTGTGAGCTCTGTAGAAGGTATGTATTCTGAAATTTAAATTTGCCCCCCACCTAATAAAACCCAAGCTGTTGAAAGGATCAACAAGTATGCTCTTATTATTTTGCCAAACTATATAAAGTTCTCCTTTTCAGCTATACTCTTCTAAACGAGCACTTTGTGTGGGTCTATCATTTAAATCCCAATAAAATACAGAAAGGTTTATAGTAATGGGAGAAACGTGAAAAAGTTATAGAGGTTTCTCCTAAAGATAAGTAAAAAAGTAAGGTAATGAATGAAGGAATGTAGCTTCTGAGGTCCAAACTTTAAAGAAGTTACTTTTAAAAAACCCTCATATTGATGATTTTAAGAAGCAGGTTGTTAAACACAATCAGGATAGCAAAAAAAGACAAAAAAATAAAACTGATGGGTGCTTCATAGCGTGCGGTGGTCCTCTATCTACATCCAGTGTTCGGCTGTAGTGGTTAACTCAGGCCGAGGGGCCTTAGTTGGGGGGGAGCAGTGTTGGAGTTTGTTATTTGATGAGTGGAAGTGCTAGCTGAGGAGGTCGGGTTGCAGACCAATCCTCTGCAGGACGTCCTCTGGCATACACAGCACGGGATTCACCGCTTTGATCTGCTCGTCACCGAGAAGAGAGAGGCCTGCAACTCCGAACAGAGTGTGGAAAGGATCCACCTGTAGAGAAAGACCAGAGGTTCAATATGATGCATAATCAGCTCCCAGAATGTTGCTCATCACATACCAATGACTTACAGTGCTGTGAAAAATACTTCCCCCCTTATTGGTTACTAAACAATGTTAATATTAGACAAAAATAATCAGAAGGAAAATCAAATTATGTTTTTTTATTATCATAATTATGTTCGGGGGGGAAAAACTACCAAAGACTATTATAACTGATCCATCTCTATGTGTCATCATAAAATCTAAACCTAACAGGTTTAGGTTTTGGCAGTCAAACATTATGCCAGTGAGGATAGAGAAAATAAAAACAAAAGGTTAAAAAGAAAACAACTGTAGTTCAAGACATTATTCTCTAGCAATGAGTGTTTTACATCATCACTCTGGATGGATTTCTGATCCCCTTTTACTGCAGAGTTGTTTTAATTCAGCCATGTTGGAAAGTTTGTTTTAAGGTTTAGGATATTTGAATCCGGTTTAAATCCAGACTTTGACCAAAAGCTTCATTTATTTATGATTCAAATGTTGGACTTATACCGTCGTCCTGCTCTACAGCTAAAGTCTGCACACTTCTCCCTTATGTCAGCTTGTGGTTCCAACAATCACAGCAAGACCTCCAGGTCCTGAAGAAACAAAGCAGCCTCGCACCATCATCCTGCCACAGTATTGTTTGACAGTCATTCTGATGATGTTTTCCTGAAATGCTGCAGTAACATACAGCCGATGTAACAGGGCCATCGGCTTCCACAAAGGTCCACTTCTCATCAGTCCACAATATTTTAGCAAAACCCTGTGGGATCATAAAGATTTTTTGGTAAATTGTGAGACGTGCCTTTGTTCTTTTAACCCAAGAGCTATCTCACAGAGGCCAATTTGCAATTTTATTTTTTAAAGTTTCACTAATTATTGAATCATGAACCCAAACCTGAACACAAGGCAAGTTAAGCCTGTAGTGGTGGATTATAGGGACCTGTAGCCATCTTTTCTTCTTATGGCCTTCTGGATTTGCATCTTTTCTGCATTCTTGTAATCAGTCTGGTTTGTTGATCACTTCAAGATAGGGCTTTAACGAGTTGTGATGTTTCCAAGTCAACTAGTTGACAATACTAGTCAAAATGTCGTTCTATGACATCACATTAAGTCGGGGTGCTCAGGCTGAAATTCCTTAAAATACGTCTTGCTGCAGTGACGGTCTTGGTTATAGCAGCTCACTGTAGCAAACGCTCTGCCAGGCCCAGAGAATAAAATGTCCCAGAGCCTTAAAAATGACTGCTAAGATATAAATGACCACTCATTGTCTGCTCTTGGATGTCTTTACGTCAGAAGATGATTTTTCGCTGTTTGAGCTCATTTGACCTACTTCATGTTGTCCTACAGGATTCATTTAAGTGAATTTCCTGTTGCTGCAGATCTATCTACAGAAACTGATCTAGTTTGGATTGGTATCCAGAGATAAGATAGCATGCTTTACTCCAATAAATGAAATAATTGAAAAACTTGTTTTTGGTGACCCTTCATGTTTAAAAATAAAAAATTTAGAGTGATAAACATAACATCTACAGGGGGGGGATGATACTTTCTTAAAGCACAGTATGAAAAAAAAGAGCTAAACTAAGATAGCAGAGATTTAACAGCATCAGCAGGCGATCACTGGAGTTTGGTTGCATGACAGCTTTTGACACAATCCTGTCTCACCATGTCTCCCGGTCTGTCAGCAAATCCTCCCGTCTCCTCGTCCTGACAGGCCAGGATGAACCGCCGCAGCTTGGCTTTGTCAATCCAGTGAATCCTGCCGATGATCTTCAGAGATGCCAGGACCCACCAGGAGTAGCAAACATCTGGAAGCTGAGAGAGACGGAGGTTTCTCTGTAAGTGCATGAATCTAATCATTTAATACATAAGACAATTTATGTTCCTCGTATTCATTTAGACAAATTACTCTCTACAGAGGATAACGTTCTTTAGAGATAAAAACAAGTTTAGCTTCTTATATTATATTTACCAAAGAATTTCTAAGGTAGGGCTGGATGACAAGTCAAACTTTCACTTGAATACGTTTTATTTGGGCTTGCACGGCTCCGAGTGACATGACTTCATCACTTTGTTTTTCCATGCAGCCTCATAATTGATAAACTAGCTCACTGTGTAAAAACCCTAAAGGTAAACATTTAGGGCCTGATCTCCAGAAGGTTGGTGTACTGCAAAAAAGATGCAAACTAAGGCTGCAACTAACAATTATTTTGCAGATCCATTAATCTGTTAATTATGTTTTCAATTAATCGATCAACAATCGGATAGCCAAAGGTTCCTTAAAGAAGACTACTGACGAAATTAAGACTTTTCCACTTGAGTTCTGGGAAAGAGCATACTGAAAGATAAAAGGTATTAATGGGAGAGGCGGCCTAGTGGTTAGGGCATTGCGCTTGGAATCCAGAGGTTCTGAGTTCAAGCCCCACTGCCACTGAGGGTCTCTGAGCAAACACCCTTAACCCCACACTGCTCCCCGGGCGCCACAAAATGGCAGCCAACTGCTCCCCAGGAGGATGAGTTAAACGCATTCATTTTGATGCTCTGTACTTGTGACAGTGTAATGACAATAAAAAGCTGAAGAAAAAAGATTTATCTATTTCTCTTAAATACAAAATGTTGGTATAAATATTTTTTGCAATCTTGGTATAATTACTTCTCTAACTGTGTTGCTCTCTCAGCTAAAAATCACACTTTATATTCTCTGCACTCCAGTTAACGACTAATCAGTTACTAAATTAGTTGACAATTATTTCAATTATCGATAAATCATGAGTAATCTTATCTAGTGCAAACGTGTCTGTAGGCACAGAGCAGATCTTCAAAGAAGGGGGAAAGTGATTTGCGTTTGCAAATTAGCAGACAGTTTGTGCAAACCTATTGTTGTGTTTTAGCTTTCATCAGTATGCAGGTCCAATTCTACAGACCAAAATGTTCATGAGTGGAGAATATGCAAATACTAACATTTACCAAATGAAAAGTGATTTTCCAAATCTGAAAATCAACTGCAGTATTTGCTTCTGAATATCAAGTCCTTCACAGCCTCTCCTGGCTCATCCTGTTTTTGTTTTGTTCAAACCACCTTCTTAGCTTCACTACAAACTGACTTTGTCCAAACTCTAGGGTGTTAGCTTAGAGAGGACATAAAAACACCTAAAAGTTTATTTTAGCTAACTGTAAATCCACCAACTTTATTAGCAGCTTCTGTAGCTTCAGTTTGATCAGTTTGCATTGATTCACCAAAAAACCCTGGTATAGTCTGGGCCATAGGGATACACCAGACCCATCTAAGACTTTATGGCCCTGCGTTAATGTAATCAGTCTACAGATGCAGCCGTAACAGTTGCAGGTGGTAAATCTGGACGCAGCTTGTGTTAAACAGGTGATGTGCAGTGATGGTTTTCTGTCACGCTGTGTTTTTCTTTAAGGCCATCTAAGCAGAGCTCCACTTGAAGTTTACTTTACTGTGTCCCATACATAGTTAGTACCAAACTGCAAATGTGATTTCTCTTTATTTTTTCTTGCGGTCACTCCTTCTAATCCTACTGTGTAGTTAATGACTAACAATTGTCATGGTAACAGATCCCACCTAAGCTGATCATCCCAGCTCCCTGTTGGACACTTTAAAAAAAAAGAGAGATTGCAACAAAATGTCTGCTTTTTAGGTCAGCATGCATTATTAAGATGTCTATAAACATGAATATTTTATTCAGCTCCGCTCTAAACATTTAAAGTTGATATTACCACAAGTTAAATAATCCTGGTTTAAGCTGAATTGGATAAATCAACATTAATACCTGGTTGCTTTGGTATTTTGGCTATAAAATAGTAAACAAATAATAGCTAGGATTAAAAAGGAGGAGTGCATAAAAAATTATTATTATTTGTTGTTTGTAAGATTAAGACAAAAAAAACAAAAAACAAACATGAGGAGACATCATCAGATCCACACAAAGCACTTAGTACTCCATTAAAATTTTACATAGACACTAAAATGTACTTAGCCTTCCTTTGTACAGAAATTCATATTTTATTCTGGACTTGAAACCTTGTCCTCAATATCTGGTGGGACTCTTTGTTCAAAAAGAGCTTTAACATAATTATCCAGAACTTGCTTGACAAACTCATCAACCAAATGATATTAAATCTGCTTCAGTCCTGCACTGACTGATTTTTCTGAGTCACTCCTTCTTCACACACTATGAAATCAAATCGAGGAACAGACTGTAACTTCATCGTGTGAATAAGAAAAAGAAAGAACTAAGTTTCCCATTTAAAAGAATCAAATAGTCAAATACACATATAATAAAATAAAATAAAAATAAAGATGATAAAATAATTTGTATCAACTTGATGAAAGGTGTAAAATAAGCTAGAAAGAAATAGAAAAAGAGACATTTTAATTATTTTTTTAATACTTTTTTGGACATATGTTCATCTCAGACATGAAAACAGGTCAGGGAAGAAAAAAGTGAAAATGACTAAACCCTTTAGGGGACCCAGGAGTAGGATTCCCTCAAATGAAGTTTTGTTTGTGTGTTTTATTTAAATAACCTATTCTAGTGCACTCCAATAGAATAATCAAGCAAAGTCACAGCACAGTATGATCTCAGTTATATTTTATTCTCCCTCCCTGCAAAAACAGAGATTCTTTATCTCAAGACTATTTTTCATAGTTCTACCATTTCCCCACTTTTTATTTAATTTCATAGTGTTTAACAATAAATACTCACTCACTAACTATTAACAGCCCTTTAAATATTGTTTTTGAATCGCCTACATGGACTGATTAAATTACAGTCTCAAAGACTGCTCTGTGGCAAAAAAACTATTTCCGGTTCTGTTCATTACGTTTATGGACAGTATTTCTAAGCGCAGCCAGGGGCCAGAGGGTGTCCAGTTTGGGAACCTCAGGATATCATCTCTGCTGTCTGCAGATAATGTTATCCTGTTGGCCTCATGAGACCAGGACCTTCGGCGTGCACTGTGGCGGTTTGCAGCCGAGTGTGAAGCGGCCAGGATGAGGATCAGCACCTCCAAATCCGAGGCCATGGTTCTCCACCGGAGAAAGGTGGACTCCCTCCTTCAGGTCGGTGGAGAGTCCTTATCTCAAGTGGAGGAGTTCAAGTATCTCTGGGTCTTATCATGAGTGAGGGATGGATGGAGCGTGAGATCGATAGACGGATCGCTGTGGCAGTGATGCGGTTGCTGTATAGGACTGCCGTGGTGAAGAGGGAACAAAGCTCTCAATTTACCGATCGATCTACGGTCATGAGATCTAAGCAATGACCAAAAGGACAAGATTGCGAATACAAGCAGCCGGAATGAGTTTCCTTTGCAGGGTGGATCGGTGCACCCTTCAAGATCGGGTGAGGAGCTCAGTTACCCAGGAGGAGTTGGAGTAGAGTCGTTGCTCCTCCACGTCAAAAAGGAGCCAGCTGAGGTGGCTCGGGCATCTGCAAAGGATGCCTCCTAGTCACCTCCCTGGGGAGGTGTTCCAGGCATGTGTACTACTGGGAGGAGGCCTCGTGGAAGGCCCAGGACATGCTGGAGGGACCGTGCCTCTGAGCTGACCTGGTGTCGCCTTGGAGTCCCCCCAGAGCAGCTGGGGGAGGAATGTGTGGATCGGGAAGTCTGGGTATCTGTGCTTAGACTGCTGCATCCGTGACCCGGCCCCGAGTACAGCAGAAGAAAATGGACGGCAAAGCTAACTATAGAAAGCCAATGCTAATCATGAAAATACAAGGAAACAATAACATCCTGCGTCTTAATCAAGATAGAAATAGATGAATGATGAGGGAGAACTAGTAAAGGTAGGTCTATGTGCCTTTTCATCTTGGTCTATTTCTACATTCATTTTGGATATATCATAGGCATTACTTTGGTAAAGGTTTTGCCTTAGGCCGCCCCTCAGATTTCTCAGAAATCTGAAAGCATTTCTCCTACTTGGCTGGTGTGGTAGTTGGTTTACATAAAGTTTACTAAGTCGCAGGTGCAAAGAAAGCCAAGGTTAAAACTGATGATAATGAGCATTTCAAACACAACACACGCACTGCAGGGTTTATGTAAACCCATTATGTTCAACAGCTTGCAAGCAGAGTGGGGTCTTTGAGACTTAAGCATGTGCCAGACATGTATTAGACTGGGGTTCACACCTGTCTCATTAGAGCAGGAAATGTACGCTGGAATTGTTGGCTCATAAAACACAGCTTATTACAACAAGCAGCGGTTCGTTCTTCCCAGCAGTGCACCGACTTAATTCACCCTCTACATAATGTAGGTAGCTGTTTTAGTCACTAAAGGCTAATGTAAGCTTGTGTCAGTCAAAGTTACTTTAAAGCCTCTCAAGCTGGGTTCCTTTAAACCGCCGAAGCATCCAAATCACTATTTGGTTACTGTTGTCTGCCCTTAACTCGGCTCTAATCAACTCCATCCAATCAGGTAGTAGTGATTACGCTAATATTTTTAATGTTTTAGCTCCAAGTAGGAAATTAAGGGCCTATTCAAAAGCCTTTATAACATTTAGGACAAGCACTAAGCTCTAAAAGTTTTTTTCCATCTTTAGCCACATCCACCTGAGCTGAGAAACCTGATCAGATTGGCAAACAATTCATCAGAAAGCCTCAAACCTTCTCTGGTCTTCCATTGAGGCCTCCAGACGGCAGCTGTCTCTCACAGAGCCACCATCCCAGCAGGTCTGCGTTGAGCTGGTGGAGCTGGCCAGTGAGCGACAGGAAACCAGTGCAGCAGTAAATCTGAAAGGGGACGTTTGATTTCAGTGACTCATCTGTTAAATAAGTTCATTCTGTTTAAATCAGCTGCTCACTTAAATTCAAATGTTATTCTACATTTAAAGCCGTTTAATATTATGTTTAGAGCTTTATGTGTTTTGCTTCAAAAGCATAAAAGTTTATTTAGTGAGTTACAAGATTAAACTCACCTGACCGGCGTGAGACTCTGAACCAGGTCTGCAGCCAAAACCTCCATCGAAATTCATACAAGACAAGACGAACTCCACAGCTTTGTCAACGTTTATCGTGTCCATCTTCCCCTGAACAAGGACAGAGGAGGACACAGAGATAAATCATAAAATTCAAAAACAAACACTGTAAGAAAATATGCTCGTTCAGTTTCAGTTTCAAAAATGTTTTGTTTTGTTTTTACTTTATATGACTCGCTTTATGATTGAGAACAGAGTTGAATATCAGTCAAGATCGCCAGAAGTCAATCAAGCCACAGAATCTCAATGACATTTAAGTCTAGAGTTTTACCAGACTGTTCCAAAACCTTCATTTAGCTTTTTTCTTGTTTTGTTTTTGCATGAGAAATTGTGCTAGAGCTAATATCACAAACCTACGGCAGGACAGAACTCATGGTTCTGTAAGTTACAGCAAATGGACCAGCTCCTACATCAGACTTAAATCATCATGTTTCAAAGTGTGACGGACTTTCTCTTAAACGCTGCCTTTATTTACATCGGCTGTAACAGGATACACCTTCCTACTTTTTGTCTCATCAGTTTATAAAATATTCTTTACTAATCATGACAATAATAAAAATGTTTTTAAGCAAATGTGAGAGGCTCCTTGGATTAACATTTGGTCAGTAGAGGTTTTCACATTTGAAACCCCTGGATGCTGTTTCTGTCCAGTTCTATTGTTGAATCGTGAACCTTAAACCAGGTAAATGAGATCTGCAGCGCTTTAAGACCCAAACCCACTGCCTAAATCCGACTGTAGATGCATCGATCTGCCTCTTCAAAGCAAATAGGGTCGGACTACAGGGACAGTGAGCTGATCACCAGACTCATGTGATTAAGTATCATCATAGGGTATGGCAGCCTTTAAATAGACACAAACATGCTTGTTTTTCCCTGTACTTCTGTACAAAGAAAACTATTTTTAAAGGCATCGTTGCTATCATACGTCCCAGTCTGAATGACGGCTTGTTTTCAACCTGTGTGATATTTATTGACATATCAGTACTCTATTACCAAATCAGTTAATGCGACAGTTTGACCAGTGTAGTCTGTATTTTGTGTTTTACTTTCCCACTTTGTTCACTGAAAAAATTGAAAGCTAGACAAGTCATTTTTTCTTAAAATAAGTGCATCTGTTCTCGAATTTAGGAGGTAAAAGAGACATTTTGCCAATGGAACAAGATAAATTACACTTAAAATAAGAAAACACAATTGCATTGTCGTATTTCAAATGAATATTATCTAATTATCTTATTTGAAGAGTAAAAATACTCCTTTTATTAGCAATTTACCTACCGGTGCTCAAATTAAGGCTAAATACACTTAATTTAAGAAATTATTTACTTATTTCTAGATAATTTTCCCAGTGTTTTACTTCCTTTCTGACAACAGAGTTTCTTGTCAAAATGCTGCATAGGTTTGAACAAAATGCACCTCTGGTCTACCTTGGTCAGACTTTACTCTGTTCCTCAGGGACCCCTGTTAAGCATGTTTTTGGCATTTCCTTGTTGCATCATAGATTATTAACAGGCTTCTGCAGGACTTGATTGCAAAGGAGGAGCCCTAATTTGAATCAGGTGTGCTGGAACAGACATATTTAAGACATGCAGGGCAGGGGTCCCTGAGGACCAGGGCTGGGAACCACCAGGCTTTTAGCTAGCGATGCATACGGCCGTACATCGTACGCCCTTTACTAAAAAAATGACATATTGTATGCCCTGTTTTTCCCCTGTGGAAAATAAGCTCAAATGTTCAAAATTTCACAAGCAGCAGATGCTGGAATTGGAAATATTGAACTTTTGCTGCTCAACGTACCACATCAACCAATCAGAGAAGCTGGTCTGGGAGCTGGCAGGGCGACAGACACAGCGCTTCTGATGCAGAGCGATATGACCACTCCACTGAAACTGTTTATCAATGCCTAAATTAACTCAAAATGTTGAAACCTTCTGGGAAAACATGTTTGCTATTATTATTCAGGTGCCTGCCACATACATGAAAAAGGCTAAAACTCTACTTCCAGCCGACCAGAACATTAGGGGAAAAACCCCAACATGTGACAGGGCCTGCTGCAGGGGATTCCTAATGACAGGGTTCTGAGTGCCTCCAACAGTGTAATAATATTTTAAGACTTAAGAATTGACTGAACAGACAATGTTTTGAGGTCTAATTTCTTGCATAAAGATATATTAAATCTACTTTTTACCTCCTTATCACAGCAAATATAGCAAAGCCTCTATTTGCCATTGAACACAGGATCAGCAGAAGCATCAGACGCATCTGGAAAACACTTTACTGGACGCGCTTTAGGAGCTACAAAGATTCTCCTGAAGTGCGTCTGACCTTTATCTGTACAAGCATCAATAATGGAGCAGCAGATGCTTTTTTGCTGCTTAAATCTTGGTGTAAACGTAGCATTACACTTTCTGATTGTTTGAATTAGCCTATGAAACCTAAAAAATTATCTCTTGTGTTCCTTATGAAATTTCCACCTCTAGTAAAGCACACATACTTCCCATATTTAGGACAAAAGCAGGTTGTAACAAAGAAAAAAGTTAGCTGCATTCCACCTCAAAAAGCAAGAAATAGCCTTTCAGAGAGTCTAAATTGCTCAAATTGTCCGGGGGAGGATACCCCCGGAGCTCCCTATGCCGCGCAAAGCCTAAAAGTGATACACCAAGGTTTACACCCTATGAAATATTCCTAGCTAAAAGCCTTGGAATCTCTGAGATACACGACAGTGGTGAATCCCCAGCAGTCTGTGCAGCCAGCTCACTTCAGCTTATTCTAATTTCTACTGACATGATATGACTCGATATTCTCTAAGATTGGATGGCAATTATTATCTGGGGTGTTTTGGTCTAAAGATATTGCTCTTAGTTCATCACTGTCCCACATGTTCTTTATTAGTGGATGACGGTTCAACCCTTTNAACCCTGCCCAGATCAGAACAGAGCAGAATGCTGTGCCATGATGACTGTTCTCTCTTTGCAAAGATTATTAATAAATGTGCCGACTGAGTGAAATCCATCGATCTCCGTTTATTTAACTAGGATGAATAGTTGAATACTTTTTTCTCACGACACCGACACAACTTAGACTTTCCATTCACTCCTAATTGATGTATTGTCAATAATATGATGTATTTTTGACAATACATCATTAAAAAAAAAAATAAGATAAAGGTATATTGATTAATAATAATACCCTATAATAACTACTCTTTTTTGTAATTCATAATACAACAAAGTTTCCAGTATAGATCATAATACTCATTAGCAATCTTTAATAATACTGAATAATGATAATAATCACAATAATCTCATTATAATCACAATACAGTATAATACTAAATTATAATAAGTACCTCTTTATTTGTTTTAACTTTAACATGATTTTATTTCATCACTGCAGATGTTTCATAACTGAACACCTTTTGAGGAAGAGTAGTGGAGTTTGGCATTACTACTAATTACTGGTTTGTTCAATATATATGTTCCTGATAGACAGTATTCGCTCTCTTTTGTTTTGGAAAAGCGTTTCAATACTAAATGGCACTTGTTTGTTTTTTTCTCTGTGCATGATTAGAAACATTTTGAAACTTAACCAGAGCCTCAAACTTTAATATTTTCATCGTAATAAAGAGTTTGCTGATTGTGTATTATTCATTATTCATAAATATTCAGATTGCCTTTTAGAAGAAGAAAGACAGAGTTGGTTGTTGTCTTATAAGTGAACCCCCAATACTTCAACACAATGAGTCATATAGGTAGTGAAGGAACAGTATAAAGTATATTGTATATTTGTATAGAACTGAAATGAACGTGGATATTTTTATATCAATGTGGTTCACGTGTTTATTCTAACTCAGTTTTATTTTATTACATCAAGAAACTTAGTTTCAGACACTCCTTTAATTTCTGAGTTTTGTCTTAATAAGTCTATTACCAAATATAAACTTTGTTTTGTGAAAATTAAATGTTAAATAATGTTGAACCATTTGTTAAACTTCATAAGTTCTTTGCGATCAGTTTCCAAAGGCTCTTCCCAATTGTTCACAGAATGAAAAAAGATTTGTATATTCTGAAAACAAGATTGCTTTTAACAGAGTAGAGCTAGTTTATTTGTTATAGTTTCAGATCTAAGAACGAAAGTGATGAATTAATGTCACGCTGAGCAACGGAAGCCTAAGGAGTGAAAAATATATTCAGCGCACCCCTTGTTCAAAATGACTTCCAACAGCACTGGACTAGACACCTCACAGATATCATTAATAAAGAAAAAAAATAATAATAGTCCCAAAACTGAGCCTTATGAAACTGTATACTCTATTTTCATATTTTTTTTCATTTTAGGTGATTTATTTCAATGTACTTTTTTCGATTATCTGGATAGCTAGTGAGCCAGGAAAGGGCCACTCCATAGATTAGTTTTTTTCTATTTTTTATAACATGTGCCACTGTATTAAAAGGCTTTTTAATATCCAAAAAATCCCTATAGCGTACTGTTTTTTTATTTATTGCAGAAGTTAAAAATTCCACAAAATCTATTAGCATAAATGAAGCGGCTGTATTTCTCCTGAAGCCATACTGATGGGCGTACAAAATATTGGGTTTGGAGATAAAGGTGTCCAGTCTTTTACAAAGTATTTTTTTTAACTCAGTGACAATCACAGCTTTAGCATCAATGGTCTCATTGTGCAAAAAGTATACAGGATAGTAAGATGTACAATTTCTGTCTCTATTAATAGTATTCAATACTTTCCATGTTTTTTATATTTTTGTTGTCCTCTAGAAATTTGGTAATCCTTTTTTACTTTTCTCTTCATTTAAGTTAGTTTATTTATATAGTTTATATCTAAGTTCTGCTTTGATGGTCCTCTTTATTAAAAAGTCTGTATACACTTTTTTTTTCTTCCTGCAAGCCATAGACTTTTTGAAGAGCAGGGTCTTAAAGCATATGTAGGGTGTCCTTATCACTATAGAGGGGACATTAGTGTCACAATCTTGGTGCTAATGGCTGGCTTAATTGCTCATTCCATTCACCTGTCTAACTCTGCCTGGTTTCTCATTACCGCTTATCTCATCCACCTGCTCCTGCCTCTATTTAAGGGACTTGTATTCAGCTATCACGGCCAGATTATCATGTTCTCATTCTTGGGGTCCAGCCGAGAGGGTTTTTTTTTTAGCGTACCATAGTGTCTCTGATTTACGGATCCTGACCTACTCTGCCTCTCATTCACTGAGCACATCTGTTCCTGTCTGATCTCTGTGGAGAGAGCGGTTTAATGCTTACTATAATGTTTCTGATTTCCTGATCCTGACTTGTCCTTACTCATGCGTGTCCTCCGGTACTGCAGCATTGGGGACACTTTGTGTGGCCGCCGCTGCATCTAGTCCGCAGCGCTCCGACTGAATCCTACCTTGTTCTCTGGGATGGACTGAACTGTTGAACCAGTTTAGTGATTCACATGGATAATCGTCCTCTGTCAGATTATCATGGTTGCTAACCTGTGCTTCACCCCAACAGTGATAGACGCCCTCTTTTTTTTCATTTATAGAGCATTTCATAATTTTAATCATGAAGAGCATTTAGGCAGTCATAGAGATTTCAAACTGACAATATCATAAAGAAAATTACTAGCTGAAAGAAGCAATACAAATATGCTTATTATGTATGAAATTTAGGTGAACGTTGACCCTTGCCATTCATAGGTCAGTATTGGTAGCCCTTCCTGTGACTCAGTTCTCATGAAGTATCCCTCAGCCTTAGAAAGGATAGTGACCCCTGTTTTTGGCAAACCTATGATGACACTGTTGCAGTAATTAATTCTACTAAAGATAAACGCACAAATGAGTTTTTCTAGATCCTGCATAGACATTCGTCCTTTAATCCTGGAAAAGTTCTTCACTTGATAAAAGGCTGATTTGAAAGTGCCTTTATGTTCCTCTGAAGGATCAGGTTGGAGTTCATCATGACACCAAGATTTCAACCATAATTAGTGGTTTCTAGCTGTAGTAGCTGAAGCTGTCAGCTAACTCTGGATCTCTCCACCTTTGGTCCAAAGATTATTACCTCACTTTGCTTTTTAAATTCAATTGAAGAAAAGTATGGCACTTCTATGAATTGATCTGTTCTAAGCATCTAGCCAATACTCTGATATCATCTAAACAGCTAAAAATGTGTATTATAACCTCCTACTGGAGTTACCGGTATAACACATGTTATAACAGGAGATCTTCCATTATCTACCTCCTTGTTATGGTTGTTGTATTTTCTTTATAAACAGACTTTTAACTTTCATTGTCTTCACCTGCTGAGGTTCTAATGCCCATGTTCTGTTGATGCTTTATTCACAATTCAGACTGGGAGAGGCAGGTAGAATGTAATTACTTATATACATGATGGCACTTTATTGTAATTTGTGAGATCAGATGGTAACTCCCCACAAGAGACAACCAAAATCCATGAAATACAACTTAAAAAAGACTTTGATGTTTGCGGGATCTTTAAATCTAGGAAGAAAATCATTCGAAAAGGTTCATAACATTATAAATATGAACCACGTTGACAATGTAACAATGAATAACCCGAATACACATTCAGCTATTTTTCATTCATTTCTTTGCAGGAAAACATTGTGAAAAAGAAAAAAAGAGCCAAAAATGTTCTGTTGAAGTCCTTGGAACAAAACTCCTAAAAGAGAAAACAGAGATTAATTTACTCTCTATGTTAGACAAGGCTGGGCTTAAATGAAGTTATTTTATAATTAACATTGTGGAGCTACATATCGGTCTCCGCTGGTCACGTGACATTTGTTGCTAAGACGCCATTTTTGGTGGAAAAGGCGTAGTGTAAACAACCGCAGCATAGCTAAACGAAGGACTAATGGATTGAGTTTGTTTCTCTGACTATATACTACACTTGCGAGGAATTCAAAGCATATAAGTCACTGGAAGCACACGGACAGTTCACAGATGGCTCCTTTTTTGTCTGATTTAGACAGGGGGAACAGATTATAGCAGGTGGCCTGCTATAATTTGTTCCCCCCTTGTAACTTTAAGAAAAAAAGGTCAATCAACTCCAAAGCTTCAGGGGTTAGTTGTCATCATAAAATATGTTTATAAGCCAAAAATGAAAAAGCTGGGGCCTTTTTTGCTTGATTTAGACAGGGGGAACAGATTATAGCAGGTGGCCTGCTATAATTTGTCCCCCCCTTATAACTTTAAGAAATAAAGGTCAATCAACTCCAAAGTTTCAGGGGTTAGTTGTCATCATAAAAGATGNCACTGAGCCTGGTTCTGCTGGAGGTTGCTTCCTGTTAGAAAGGAGTTTTCCTCTCCACTGTCGC
The DNA here is from genome assembly GCF_000732505.1 of Cyprinodon variegatus. NCBI lineage: Eukaryota > Metazoa > Chordata > Actinopteri > Cyprinodontiformes > Cyprinodontidae > Cyprinodon > Cyprinodon variegatus. The sequence goes on along the minus strand of NW_015150924.1, from coordinate 578,535 downwards.
TACAAGCATGCTTGATGTGTGAAGGATTGCCTTCGATAGTCAATGCAATATGCTGGTTTTCTTTAGATAGAATACTTTGAACCAATCTAAGTGAATGATATGGTTTAAATGTGTCTTTAAAGTGCCTTGAATTGACACGTGTTGTGAATTGGTGCTATATAAATAAACTGAATTGAACTAGTTTCTGCAAACGGCAATGATGCTGTTTTTTAGGGGGGTAGAGAAAAAAACTGAAACACTCTTATTTGAGCTTAACTATTTGAACTGATGTAACGAGTAAATTTCTCCACTGTGAGATTAATAAAGTCAATTAATTACAATCAGCTGCTTTAGAATGAAACATTTGGGAATCCATCTAAACCTACACTCCACCCATGCCTTTAAAGATAGCTCTCTGTCTACTAAAGGGGCAAGAGCTTTCCCACATATACGGTATATACAAATAAGGATGTACATGTGTTTAAAAACACAGTTTATGTGGCTGTTATGCTTATTAAAATTCAGCCTATCGGCCTTGATTTCTGTGTACCTTTGACAACCAGTGGTTGCAGAGAAATGTGCTGAACAGAACCATGGGAGAGGGAGCAGATGTCATTCAAAACAAAAATGGACATACTGGCCAAATGTCATCCTAGTGGAGACAAATTACAATGTAGCACCAAGCTACAAGGAGGAAAATATGTGTATTCTGTATTATTTATTGCTCAACACTATGGTGGTACTATTTGAAGATCCCACATCAGTGTCTGGTGGGATTTAGAGGAAACATTTATTTTAAATCCACTGCCCAAGAGTTTAGATATCAGTGAAAACAAAGTATATATATTACTGAAAAGTTTTACATCAGTGTGATCAGCTTAGAAGTTTAACATGAACACATTTAGCTGACTCTGGTGAGGGATCACATGAGCTAAGATCTGGGTGTAAATAAGGCTTTACTCACATAGTCATCCTTCTTGGAGCCATAAGCAGCGATGTAATCAGCATGTTTATCCAGCAGCAGAGAGCTGGGAGCATCTGGCTTGATGATGACATCTTTCAGTTGAGCGCTCTGACATAGAAACACAGAAAACACCTTCAACAAACCGCGAAGCAACATCAGCAGAAAACATAAGACCCCAAAAGGTCTTAGTTTATTAGCCGCATATTTAACTTGTTTGATGAAAAAGCAAACAGAATGAATGGCCATCATAACGTTTGTTGTTGACAAGCTGAGGGCTAACTGACGTTGATGCTAGCTGCTATCACAGACTAACAGACATGTTAACAGCTAGGCTTGGAGAAGACAAGAACAAACAGACATCAGGAAGGTTATACTGTAATGCTGTATTATAAAACATTATCTGAGAACTGAAATACAAACACTTAATTACCATTATGGGAGATTGTTAGTGATCTTGCATGTCGCTCTGGATTCTTCTTCGTCGGTTTATTCACGGTGACGTACAACTTTTGGTGCGTATTACCGCCACCCTCTGAATTGTAGGTTCACCTTCCTGCATAGAGATTAATGCGCCTTTAGCAGAAACTGTGGGA
>NW_015150924.1:568359-575387 GCF_000732505.1 Cyprinodon variegatus | reverse complement strand
GCACTCAAAGTAACTATCAGAAGGCGATTGAACTTTTTTATGTATTTCTGTTTTTTTATTTTTAGAAAATGCAATATATAAAATACAAAGATATACAAAAAGAAACCCATGCCTCTAAAAAATACAAAAGAATAAAAAAGTAAGAAAAAGGAAATATTGCCACCGGAAGTTATTCTGTTCGCGCAGGCGCAAATGAGCTGATGGTACGGATCGTGCTTCCGGTACAGATCGGGTAGACCTGGTCGATTTCACAGCCAAAACTCTTCCGGCTTCCTTATTTTCACGGACTTCAAAGGATCCAGTCTACGTAGACCGCGACCTTGGAGGATGCAGCCCAGGTTTTTTCGAACAGAGCCCCGTTCTTGTTGTTTTTGAGCGCGGGTGAAAAACTGTTGGTTTTTGGGTCGTGTAGTTTTTTTGACCCGCATTATAGTGTAGGCTTAAAGGAGAAAAACTACAAAATGGCGGCACCGCGCCACTACTGGATTTTTTTTTTCTTTCTATTTTATTTTATTTTTTGGCATCGATCCTAGTTTTTTTTTAAATTATTATTGGTTTGCTCCCGCTCCCGTCTGCTCCCATTAATGTTTAATCCTGTACCGTCCCAATCACGTGATCGTTACTAATACTGACTCCCATCCCACAGGAATCCCACGGGAATCCTGTGACCAGTGGGATTCCCGAAAAAATTTCAGTCTCTAGTGGTGGGCTGCCACACTGACTAACACGCTGGAGTTAAGTGTTTTGCTCAGGGACCCAGAATGACAGTCTGAGGCTCTAATCAGTGATCTTTATAGCCTCTTTGGAGCACAAACACCGTGCACTCCAACCACTAGCCCCCACCACCCTTGTATTTAAGATTAATCGGCTATATATCATTACCTCATGCAGCAGGTTAACCTGTGTTCTACCCATTTAGAGGAATGGGCCTCCAAACAAAGGCGACATGGATCCCTACAGCCATCCGTGATGGAGCCCCTGCAGAGAATAGATAGAAGAGGGTTCAAAGATTTGAGTTGTCAGTTTTCTCCAAACAGGTTTTTTATTTTCTATTCATCTGTCAGATCACCTCGAAACTCAATCCGACCAGCAAATAGGAAAGGACTCCATTGGATGACAACATTGATTCTGAAATAGAGGGCTGAATAGAAACAAAATTTATAAACATATTATTAAAGATTAATATAATTAAATTTTATTCTACATTTAGGTACAGTTTAACTTTCAATAGTTTAAGCAAAAATTAAAATAAGAGAACCAACAATTTAGACAATAATTCTGCATTTTCATGAAAGTCAGAATTTATTTAGTGAATGAGTTTCCATAAATTTCCCCAAACAACTGTTTGTCATTGTTCTGATTTCTACAGATGCTTTCTGTACAACGTAGTTGTACGTAGCTCTATAGTATTACAAGGAAATGAAAGCACTTATTTAGTTTTTCCCTTTATGATGCACCTGAGACCACAGCAAATGTTGGCTTGATGTGTAACACTCATTTGTGTTTCTTCTATCTTGTTTCCATTGAACAAGAAGCATTTATATATAATACATATTCCCAATGCACTGTTACGATGCTAAGTGCTACAAGCTAACCACGAGTAGCCTCGTCACTGCAAGGCAAAACAAGTCGAGAAAGACCGAGTGCAGAAACCATCATGGAAAAGTGTGGTATGCAGCAAAACTACTTACCTGCATTAAACATATTAATCTCAAAGTCCATACTTGCTTTAACACAGCAAACAGCACAAATTTTTATCAATGTTTAAAGTAGTTAACTTATTGCTACGAACATACGTAATAGGATGAAAGTGTTGCAGCCTCTACGTATATATTCAGGACATGCGTGCCAGTGTTGCTGATACTGCATATGCAAGTATAATGTAGGTCTTTTACGAAGTTCGGTCATAAAAGATTGGTCATGTCTATCGATTAAAACTGAGAGTTTTAAATGAGATTTAGAAAAAGTAGAACAAATAAAAAAGTGGTTAACCATAAGTTTAGTAGGAATTGTGTGAAGGACAGAACGAAAGCAGAAGGGAGATAGTTTCACTTCCACCTTTTCTGAGTCATAACCCAGAATTCCTTTCCTAAAGGGCAGAACCGTTCTTCTAGATCAAAATGCATGTTTTCTAAACAAAAACAAGTTTTTGGGCTACTATATAAAGCTTCTAACTCAACGCTAATTCTGACATTTTGAATTGATAAACCTTTCTGGATGGGAAGCAAAACGTCTTCAAACTTGGAAACCAAGTGGATTGTTTTTTTTTTTTCTTTTTACTTTTTTGGAATAACTATGACCTGGGTGACTGAGAATCTTCACCAGCATATTCTTCATTACCCTTTTCAGATATAAACACTAAATTATACATATAACCTACTGATATATATAGTTGATTACACATAATGTTTGTATGCATTAAATTTATGATTTTACTGGATTGTCTGGTACAAAGCTCTAATGATACAAATGGAAGTAATAAAGAGGTATCGCTGAAAAAATATTAAGATAAAAACATTTAATCTATTTCAGAACAAAAAGGAAAATGATAGAAACAGTCTTTACAAAAAATTTAAGACCAAGCCCTACAGTCAATAATTTACTGAAACAACAACAAGAAAGTAATCTTACCCGTCTTTGCAGCTAAACTCACCTTTTTTTTTGGCTCTCTTTCTGCTTCCATTGGGCTTGTCAGATTATTTTGTTGCTTTAGTAATTTCTTGTTAACCACAATGTTTTTAAAGTTATAAGCTGTGATACTAATGTTAAAAGCATGTGCCTCTTTTTTTATTTATGTTTATTCTACAAATATGCCCTTTTTTGGTTTCCTGCCCAATTTTCTTTTTCAAGTTTTCTTTTCCAACTAACCTGTCATCCATCCAAAAACAAACAAACTATAAAATATCAAAGAAAACTTTTGGGATCAAAAAGGTCCATCTTCTTTTGTATCTTTAGGTACACCCTTCAATAATATATTGTAGTGCTCTTTAAATGAAGCATGCATAAGTAGGCTACTTACTTAGTTTCCCCCAGGCTATTGTTCTTTTCATCTGTGTCAAAGCATTAACATTCCCTCAGATTTAAAACTCAGTCATGGGACTTCTAATCTCATGACTATCACGTGATATGAGTTACTCCACAGAGAACCACAAGATGTCAGTAAGGAAACTTATAATACCTTTCAACAAGTCTTCGTTTGGACAGCTGAATACATATAGACATAACAGGAAGACTTAATAGTATTTTTTATGTTTCACCTGTCTGTAAAAGGTGAATAAATATTATCAGAACCTGATAAGGAACAAACTGGATTTAGGTTTATAAAACAACTAAGCCACATAAAGTGCCATCCCAAACCATGCAGGGGGTTGGGGCGAGTGGACCGTTCAGCCCTTAAATAGCGAGTCTGCATAAGTGCAGGCTCGCTAGAATTCGGCAGCAGGTGTTACAGCGGCCTGGTTGACAATTTCTGCAAATGTGACAAAGATGCCCCCAAATCTGCCATTAGTTCAGCCTTACACCCGCTCCCAAATACCAGTACTAGTATGCACAGATGCAGATTGATCACTCAAGGCCTAATCAGTCCATTCGCCCCACCCTACATGGTTTAGAACAGCTCCTTATGGCAGCTTAGAGAAGTGTTTAAATTAAGTTCCTGAATCAACTAATCATTGAATCTGTATCCCGGAGGCAATGGTGTTTATGATCAAGCAGTTGTCAATATAGAGCAACACAGTGGCATTGCCAATTTGATAATACAGTTTGGAATGTGGTAGATAAGTTTTAGCTTAAATTAACTGGAATAGGTAGATAAACATTTTTTTCTCCAAGACCTTAGCAGAAACAACAAAGAAGACATTGATCCTCTGAGCAGATGTGTAATAATTTAATGAATTGATGGCTTAAAGGCTCTAAAAAAAAATCCACCCCAAATTACAGCATTACATTCAACATTACTGAAGTCTGAAGATGGTTCATTTTCAAACTGATTTAATCCCATTTTTAAAATGTAAAACAAACAAAACATTGACTATATGAGAATATCATTTTCAGACATGCACTTCTGAACATTGTTCAAATTGAATGTTTTACAAATTTGATCTTTCAGACAGGTCAACAAAGTCAGAGACAGTAAAGAAAAAATAAGGCAAAATGATGAGTTATTTAAAATCTCAAGAAGTGTGCAGAACATTAACTCCTTACAGAAACCTGATACAGTTGATCATTTAGAAGATTATATGAAAAGCAACTTTGATTTAGGGATGCACCGATATTAAAATCTGAGCCAATATTAATATAGCCTTTATGGCCAATATTCAACAACATTTAACTGAAAAAAACAAACATTCAAATTGCTTCTTTGCTTCAGTTAAACAAAAACCTGGCCCTGCATCATAATCACCGTCACATTAGCAAATAAAACCCGATGAGCGGTCCACTCCCCTCCCCCTCCAGAAACAGTAACTACATTTCTTGTTAATAATGGCCCAGCTTTACCTATTGGACTGATCCAAAAATGTTTTTAAATGCCCATTGATGTAAATAACAATATATTGTGCAAACCTAAAAAAATTTAAGTCAATAACTGAATTTTGTTTTAAAATGTATTTCTGATACTTTAATAAAAGGTAATAAGCAGGTTGTGTTATGAAAGGATTACAGCATATTGTGTTCATTTGGACGTCCTGTTGACATGAGAAGTTTTATTAATGTAGTCAGTGGTCTTCCTTTTTCGCGATCTGCATCAGACCATTGAAGAGCATCAGACTGCTGATCTGAATCACATGTTAAGGCAGAAAACACTCAACTAAGTGGCCAGATTAATTTTACTGAAGCACGTTTGTATGTACAGGGCTACAGAAGTTAACTTTAAATAAACAAGGACAGATCAGGAAACTGTTCACTTCTTGAATTTTCCCAGGTGTTCTCTGGCGATAATGAGCCTTTGGATTTGAGCTGTTCCTTCATAGATCTACAATAAAAGAAAAATATTTAGAAACTCTGTATGTTTGTATGTTGACTAAATAAAATCTAGTTCCTTACCTGGTAAATCTTGGCGTCTCTCATCAGCTTCTCTACAGGGTAGTCGCTGTTGAAACCATTGCCTCCGAAGACTTGAACGGCGTCAGTGGCCACCTGATTGGCGATGTCTCCGGCGAAGGCCTTGGCAATGGAGGCGTAATAGGTGTTCCTGCGACCTTGATCAACTTCCCAAGCAGATCTCTGGTACGCCATCCTGGCCAGCTCAACCTTCATCGCCATCTCAGCCAGGAGGAAGGACACAGCCTGATGCTGTCAAACATCAAACAGAGATATAATAATCATCACATTCTACCATCATTATTTTCAATCTCAAACTGACAGCAGTGAAGATAAAGTTATGAAATAAAAATGCTTTTGTCATAGATGTTAAAACAAATAATTCAGGCTGTAACTAATGACTATTTCAGAAATTAATAATCCAATAGAAATAAAAAAAAGGAAAAGGTAAAAACAATCATCTGGACTTTGGTTCCAACTTTGAAGACGTTTCGCTTCCCATCCAGGAAGCTTTTTCAATTCAAAATGTCAGGAATAGCGTTGAGATCGAGGTTTATCCAATAGCAAGAGATGCTCAACAGGAGATTTTTTTTTTAACCGAATTTAACCCAAGGTAAAACTTTACCAACTTAGTAGTTCTGGTTAGAAAATATTTACAGACAAAGAAGGGTTTTATCCCAAATACTAAATCTATATTCTTGGAACAGTTTTTAGTTCTGGGCTAAGTTGGTTGATCTTTCAACAGACTGCTTGTTTTAGAGACAATAAAATCAACTAAAGGGTTACCAAATTAGCTGACAATTTAAATGAGCAATTAATTGTGATTTATCAAATATATTGTTTCAGCCTAACAAATAATAATACACATTTTACAACTATTGCAGCCTCCTAACCCCCATGACTCTGATGACAACACACAGGCTTAAATACACACCAGTTAGCTTTCCCTCCATTGGTTCAGTCACACAGTACGCCTTTGAAGAACAAAGAAAACATATTGCATAGGTTCAAAGGTTTAAACTGCAGAAAGTATTTAGAAACTGCAGAGGTAGGAGGAGGCCTAATAACTGTCTGCATAGTTTCACAAAACAATAAAAATAAAAACCGCTGGTGCCTGAAAAGAATCTTTAGCAAAGTAGCAGTTTTTTCCGACCCAAAACTTACACACATCAGTGGCTCCTCCGTCATTCTTTCCAGGTATTTCTTCTTCGGTTCTTCATTTCCAGCAATGATAACAGGCATTTGCTGCAGGGTGGAAAATAGAGAGTTCATTTATACTGAGCTACAAAATTAATGTATGTTATTGTTAAGGTGTGAGAACTATAAAACTTGTTATATAACAGTAAGGGAATGTGTCTGATTATATATATTATATTGTAAATACGTCTAAATGTTATTTTTCTTTTTACCTCATTGTGTAGTGACTGTCACTTTGTGCAAAGCTGCTGCTGCTACGCAGAAATTTCTCAAGTTTGGGGCAAAAATATATTTTTTTTTCCCACACGAACATGCTCTCACAACGATGCGCGTTAAAGCGCATTATGCATGATGACACAAGTGATTAATGCTCAACACCAGTTGTTACATTACTGCATACAGTACAACATAGTTGCTTGTATTAATTTAAAGAAAGTCTTACCTAGTGCAGAAGTAACCGTCTTTTTTTACGTCCTGCGTAAACGTCCACAACCGTCTCAGGTGACAGCCTGGCAGTGATGTCGCGCTCGATGTGAAGCACAGAAAGGGATGAAAACCGTGCAGCTCCTGTTGTTAAGCGTAGCCAGTTGCGAATCCTTCTCATTGCAGAGAAACTCCTCTCGGAAGTGGCAGATCCAACGGGTAGAGTCAGTGCCAACTGCAGCAGCTTGTATAGATTTGGATAAACGGCCCTTGTTACAGTTTTTTTAAAATATGAGAGCGTTCTAATAGTGTATATGAGAGCTTTCTAATAGTGTATATGAGAGCGTTCTAATAGTGTATATGAGAGC
>NW_015150924.1:564820-566739 GCF_000732505.1 Cyprinodon variegatus | reverse complement strand
GTATTCAAGCCAACAGTACTTGTTGTAGTAGTACGTGGAAAAGGCTCGTTTAGTTTTTCCAAACAATTTTGAAGGAAAATCTGGAACAATAGGCTGCTTAGGACAGCAGTGCTTGTCGCCAAGATCATTTGGTAGCTGCTGCACCGTAGTAGAGCAGCTAGGCAAGCTAACTGACCCCGACGATAGCCCCGCTCCCAATGGTGAGCTAGCTGGGTTTGCCGAGCTGGTCCCAGGTGTTTCCAGATCAGCATTTGTTGGTACTGGCTCTGCTTCGACTTCTTGCTGAGTGTTGGCAGAGGTCATGGGACGTTTTAAAAAACGTTGAATATCCATTTTCAGTTTGCAATCACACAAGGCTACAACTGTATGTTAGCAAGATAAATACTGAGTGGGAAACCACCAAGTAGCGGGAAACAGTATTCAACGTCACTATGTCACATGATTGCTGAAAAATAAATCTATTACAAAAATGTACTAAGATTCATATTAATTTCATACTACCATGTATTTTAATCAAAACATTAAAATATCAGTACGTATACATTTTTAACATTTATATTTTGCCATTTTCTTGACTTAATGTCATTACATGTTTCAGTGCCCCCCCCTGCCCCCCAAAAAACTCTGCCCAACATTTGTTTGATTTAAAAATAATTAAAGCCTTCAATAAAACAGATCATGAAGAATTTCAACAGGACCCTTTACTAAAATCAAAAAACAACTTTCTGTTGCACTACTATGGTGTCGTTATACACACGTTAAAACCATTTATAGATTTGTTATCATTATTGAGTTCTACTTACTCCCAGCGAGTTTGCCTCCATGGCCGTCTGCATTCCTGTGCAGGCATAAGCCAGCTCCTCTGTGATGAGGCAGGCATCAAAGATAGACAAACCCATCCCACCTAAAAGGAAAACCACCACATAAGGGGGTCAGCTAAACAAAACAGCTCAAATAAAGTCATATTTAGATGATTACTGTGTGGCAAATGTAGACAGTTTTTTTGGTGCATCTAGTAAATTACTTGATATGGAGTTTATAACTCTGTTTACCATGCTTCATTAAGGTTCATCACAAACACTAGATCCATGACATCACTCTGACCTGTACTCTCAGGTGGGATGGCCTTCCCTCTCTACGAGGAGGCAGTGTCATTGGTAGACTTTTATTTACAAGGCCCTTCTTGGATTACTGCCGTCTAACATTTGTACCTTACTTACACAGAGAAGCATGGCTTCTTATGCCCTGAGATCCAACAGTCAGCTGTTGCTCACTATTCATTCCGCTCACACAGAACTAGGGAAGAAAGCCTTTAGCTACGCTGCTCCTTGTGCATGGATTCTTTTTTTTTTTTTTTTTTTTTTTACAAACTGGAAGTTGACTGAGTTTTTATCTTTAAATGCTTTTAAGTTGAAAGTTAAAGAATTTGAAGCATTTTTAACTTTGCTGAATATTAGCCAGGACTCCCTTGAAAAGGTTTTTAATCTCATGTTATTTTACACATGTAATTTTGTCAAATTCTGGTGCGCATTACCGCCACCCTCTGAATTGTAGATACGCCTTCTTCTTGTTTTCTATTATGGCGGATCGCAAGCAACTTTAAGGTGCATACCGCCATCTACTGTACATGAGTGTGAAGCAACATTACATTACATCAAATTCTATTTTATATTTTTGTATTCTGTAGATAAATAAATAAATAAATAAAATACTTTCGTTAATCTGGGAATATCCTTTATATTTCCTTCATTTCCCAATATTCCTTTAAGACTCCATTCTTTTAGGTACACCTCGCTGCAGCCATATGCATTAATTAAATCGCCTTCAGCAGACTGAAAGTTCAATTGTGCCTTGCCAATTGATTAAAAAAACAAACTTAAATGTCCTTGAAAATCATCCAGAAATCACTAAGATATACA
>NW_015150924.1:557092-563586 GCF_000732505.1 Cyprinodon variegatus | reverse complement strand
ATGCAGCTCCTGGAAAAAAAATGTTTTAAAGGATACAATTTTCATTTGGAGATTTGAGCATCCTCTTCAGAAGATTGTTAATCAACAGAGGCTATGTTCACACTGCAGGCTTTAATGCCCAATTCAGATTTTTTTTTTTTTGTGAAATCTGATTTTTTATTTTTATTTATTTATTTTTTTTGCGCTGTCTCACATTTCCAAATATAGAGAATTTCCAAATGTAGAGGACGCAATGACATCATGGTAACGTTTTCTTTTACAGTACATCACTAACCATGTAATAACATGATAGTAACACACCAAGTCACACTACATTACTTGGTACAAAAAAATATTTGGTAATTACCCCAAAATGAAGGTATATAATTTCAAAGTAATTACCTGCATGTATTTATTACAATTGTATGTTACTATGTAACAATGGAGACATTTGGAGGGTAATTACTATTGGGTCACCACATAACAGTTTCTATTATTGGCCACCACCTACCAACGACTTACAAAGTAAATTGTAACTAAATTGTAACTAGAGCATTATAAAACTCAACTTAAGTTACATTTAAATACGAGTTTAGTATAAAAAAAGATTGGCTTAGAAAGCAGCTGGTCTGTGTTTAAAATAAAACAAATCTCCATTATCTTATCTAACGGTCTCATCTTTAGAGCATAATTACTCATTCCTTTGGCAGATCATCTTAGTTACCTGTTCAAATTCTTTAGCTGTGTGTGTATTCAGTACAGGAGCTTTAGAAGAGATCAGGAACAGTTCAGCATGGTTCCTTCCCCCTGTTTGGAACCCCTCATGCTCTACAGTCCTCCCTTTGCAAACAAAGCTGATGTAGCTCTATCTTTAAAGCCACTTTACTCCCAAGCACTTAATCACATCAAGACTTTGATTTTAATATTTAAAGAAAAGGAAATTGTAGGTCAGATGAAGGTCCCAAAAACTAGTGGTTCTAATGTGGAGCCAAAAATTGTAACTGTTAAAATAAATTCTTTCATAAATCAGTTATTTTTATTCCAAACGTAAAGATTTCTTGTAACATTTAAAAGTGTCGTTAAGGAACAATTTACTAGGCCTACTGATTAAAAATAATGGAAATACATTTTTTAGCTTTTCTTCTTCATATTTGGTCCCACACTGGGGAAATTTTGTCCTCTGTATTTAGCCCATCTGTCTGGAAGCGGTGGGCTGCCACACTGACTAACACGCTGGAGTTAGTGTTTTGTTCAGGGACTCAGAATGACAGTCTGAGGCTCTAATGAGAGATCTTTATAGCCTCTTTAGAGCACAAACACCATGCACTCCAACCACTAGCCCCCACCACTCTTGCATTTAAGATTAATCGGCTATATATCATTACCTCATGCAGCAGGTTGCACTGTGTTCTAATCATTTAGAAGAGTGGGCCCCCAAACAAAGGCGACATGGATCCCTACAGCCATCCATGGTAGAGCCCCTGCAGAGAATAAATAGAAGAAGGTTCAAAGATTTGAGCTGTCAGTTTTTTGCAAACAGGTTTTTTATTTTATTTTCATCTGTCAGATCACCTCGAAACTCAATCCGACCAGCAAATAGGAAAGGATTCCATTGGATGACAACATTGATTCTGAAATAGAGGGCTGAACAGAAACAAAATTGAAAACCATGTTAAAGATTAATATAATTACATTTTATTCTACATTTAGGCACAGTTTAACTTTCAATAGTTTACGCAAATATTAAAGTAAGAGAACCAACAATTTAGACAAGAATTCTGCATTTTCATAAAAGTCAGAATTTATTTATTAGCGAATGAGCTTCCATAAATTTCCCCAAACAACTGTTTGTCATTGTTCTGACTTCTACAGATGCTTTCTGTACAACGTAATTGTACATAGCTCAATAGTATTATAAGTTAACAAAAGCCCTTATTATTTCCCTTTGTGATGCACCTGAGACAACAGCAAGTGTTGGCTTGATATGTAAAACTCTTCATATACGTTTCTTCTATCTTGTTTCTATTGAACAAGAAACATTTATGTATAAAACATATTCCCAATGCACTATTACGATGCTAAGTGCTACAAGCTAACCACGAGGAGCGTCATGTGAAGGTCACATTGCCCGTCAACACAAGTCGAGAAAGACCGAGTGCAGAAACCATCATGGAAAGGTGTGCTAGAACCAAAACTTAACTTACCTTGATTAACAAAATTAATCTGAAAGTCCATACTGGCTTTAACACAGCAATCGGCACAAATTTTTTAACGTTTATAGTAGGGCACTTATTACACGTATAACGTGTTGCACCCACTACGGATGTACTGCGCACATGCGCGCCAGTGTTACACCTTCTACGCATATGCGCAATACATGCGTATAATGTTCTTGCTCTTTCAGCTCTTTTACGAAGTGGGGTAAAAAAAAGATTGGTCATGTCTATCAAATAAAGTCAATAGTTTTAAATTATATTGAGAAAAAGTTAAACAAAAAAAAAGTGGGAACCCATAAGTTTAATAGGAATTTGGAAGAGTGTTTGTGTTAAGGACTGAACGAAAGCAAAAGGGATATAAGTTTTACTTCCTCCCTTTCTGAGGCATAACCCAGTATCGGGGTATTGCAGGCTAACAAGAAACTCCAAACAATTTCCCATTCCTAAAGGGCAGACCCGTTCTTTTAGTTAAATTTGCATGTTTTCTAAATAAAAACAAGTTTTTGGGCCACTGCATAAAGCTTCTAACTCAACGCTAATTCTGACATTTTTAATTGAGAAAGCTTTCTGGATGGGAAGCAAAACGTCTTCAAACTTAAAAAACCAAGTCCAGTGGATTGTTTTCTTTTATTTTTTGGAATGGCTCACCAAAATCGTTTATCACAAAACCCCAAAACAGTCTTTAATTTGAATGCCTTCCAGGCAGGTTCTCCACTATGACCTGGATGACTGAGAATCTTCACCAAAATTTTCTTCATTACCTATTGTGGACATAAATACTAAATTATACATATAACATACTGAAATACATATATCATTGATTACGCATTATGTTTGTATGCATTAAATTTATGATTTTACTGGATTGTCTGAAATAAAGTCATTAATTCATATAAAGCTCTAATTATAAAACTGGAAGTAAAAATGAGGTATCACTGAAAAAATATTAAGACGGAACCATAAAATCATCTATTTTAGAATAAAAAGGAAAAATTATAGAGACGATCTTTTAAACATTTTTAAGACCAAGAGCTACAGTCAATAATTTACTGAAACAACAAAAAAGTTATCTTACCTGTCTAAGGGAGAATGGTAGAACTAAGGTCTAACTTTCAATCCTCCTAGTGAATGTATGGAAGCAGAAGTTTCCAGTTAAATGGGAAGGAAAACTTAAAAATTGCCCACAAAATTTGATCATGTGTTGCCAGGCAAAATGCAAATAATCTCTCAAAATGCAAAGTGCAAGTAATCTCGCATCAACTATTCATTTGTTGTTGTATCCTTTCTGCTGTTCTCACTCGCAGAGCTGGTCAAGTTTTAATGACAATAATGATATTTCTAACAGGTTTAATGACACAATTGCTAAAATAATTAAAGGACAATCCTGCATGGTAGAGAATTTACTGCAGCTGAAATTATCATCATGTGCTTGTTGATCACAGCTAAACCCACCTTTTTTGACTCTGTAAAAATGGCTGCTTTTTCTGCTTCCATTGGGCTTGTCAAATATTTTTCTTGCTTTAGTTATTTCTTGTTAACCACAATGTTTTAAAAGTTATAAGCTGTAATACTAATATTAAAAGCATGTGCCTCTTTTTTTTATTTATGTTTATTTTACAAAGATGCCCTTTTTTTGGTTTGCTGCCCAATTTTCTTTTTCTTTTCCAATTATCCTGTTATTCATGAAAAAAAAAAACTTGCTTTGCTTAAAAAAACAAAACAACAACTATAAAATATCAAAGAAACTTTTGGGATCAATAAGTTCCATCTTCTTTTGTATCCTCAGGTACACCCTTCAATAATATATTGTAGTGCTCTTCAAATCAAGCATGCAACAGTAGGCCACTTACTTAGTTTCCCCAGGTCATAGTTCTTGTCATCTGTGTCAAAGCATCAAAATTCCCTCAGATTTAAAAAACCTTCCTGGTCCCATGACCTGTTGCTACTGTAATCTTAGGGTCTGGATAACAGAGGCAATGCACTGCATAGAGCGGCCTGTTGCCTTTTTCTCATGTCTAACACAGGATATGTCTCAATCAATATATGAGTCAAACCGCACCATAAAGTATGTCAGCAAGTATATTTGCAAAACCACAAGTCTTCGTTTTGACAGCTGAATACATATAGACATAACAGGAAGACTTATTAGTATTTTTTAAATGTTTTACCTATCTGAAAAAGATGAATATTTAAAAGATAATATTTTCAGAACCTGATGAGGAACTGGATTTAAGTTTATAAAACAAAATATTTTTTGTCCTGCTTTGTTTGCTGATGTCACAAGCTGTGGTGGCTGCTGCTCTCTGAAACAGAGAAGCCTCAGTGGTTAAGCCACATTAACTGCCATCTCACACCATGCAGCAAGTAGGGCGAGTGGGTGTAAAGAGCAAGTCTGCACTCATGCAGGCTCGCTAGAATTCAGCAGCAGGTGTAACAGCGGCCTGGTGGCGGAGGAAACATGTTCAGCCAAATTTAAATTCTGGTGTCTGCATCCTCATCATGCTGATTGAAAATCACAAGTTAGTCAATGAAAAAAATGTAATTTATTCAAAAAAGGAAGTTCCTCTTACCGTATACAATTGTTTTAAGAAAGGGGCAAATGTTTAATGTAATGTTAACCTGCACCACAGAGCTACAGGCACAAATGGGGCGTCACTGTGTTGCCATAGCAACAACTGTGTTCTTTTTCCATTGGAGGGAAGAAGCCGTCCCATTCTCATTTATACTGTACCTCTCCACCTTCAATCAAGGCGCCTTCCACAGCTGCGAGTCAGACTTAATTGGTAGTGACACTTGATAGTTAAGGGTTAGTGCTTAGGGGGCAGTTTGGGATTCAGCTTCTAAGAGGTTTAGCTTTACTGGAAGTGACGTATTTTGGTGTGTTAACCAATCAGGGTTCTACTGTCCTGCTGCTTACCTCAATAGAAGGAGGCTCAAACCTCAACATGGATTTCTCATAGAGACTGACATGCAGCGTCTTGCTGCTCCAGAGAGAAAGGGAGATTGAATAAGAAAATGGAATAAACAGCAGATTAATGCGCAACTTGCTTATGAAAACAGGCACATTTTAGCGCAAAATGAATGAGGTCAAT
Organism: Cyprinodon variegatus; assembly: GCF_000732505.1. Classification (NCBI taxonomy): domain Eukaryota; kingdom Metazoa; phylum Chordata; class Actinopteri; order Cyprinodontiformes; family Cyprinodontidae; genus Cyprinodon; species Cyprinodon variegatus. The sequence continues at coordinate 558,299 of NW_015150924.1, read as the reverse complement.
GACAACATGTATGCATATTTCACCAATAATTTAACTAAATTTACAGGGGAGGTTTAGCCTTCCTAGTATTCCACAAATTGGGCTTGAATTGCACGGCTAGCTGACTTCCAATTTAAGCCAGTTTGTGGCTGCCATGACCCACATGACTGAAAATCTACCCAGGCATTTCCCTGGTACTCAATAAGAAATCCCCACTGGTTACAAGACAGCAGAAAAAGAGATAGTCTGAGCAGGAGTTTTATGGTTAAATGAGTTAATGGCATGAAGTCTCTGACAGTAAAAAAATTGAATTACAGTAAAAACCCATAATGAGAGAGTGACACAAACTATCCTAGTTAATTTGGCAATTTTTTGTCGAAATTTTTATTACTTTAATTATCAGTGGCTCACCATTGTAATGTTTATCTGTGTTACAGAGCAGCTTCAATAATATTTAAGCCTTCAACATTTTATAAAACTGATGTTTCTGATTTAATATTCAGTAAAAGAACCTTAAACAATGTCAGTAATGCTTCTGACCACTCTGTTGTCTTAATGTTGATTTAGGCAGACTACCAAACTGATTATCTAAAAAAAATATATAATAATTTTGTGTGTCCACTTCAGCGAACCACTTGGCATGTATCTGTCCAAAAAACACACTCAATTTGTTTTATTTATGACAACAGATTTTTGATGCTAAATATTCACAATGCTTGGCTGTTAGAGATCAGAAGAGCTGCAAAGGGGGAGCCTACATGAACAAATCATTAAAAGGCTTAAATTGGAACAAAACTGAGTGTGCATTGTCTATCTAGTGACTAGATAGACCTTCTAGTCTAACAGACCAATTCCACACAGATCTTAAGTGACATAACCTGAAAAAACCCCCAAAAAGGTGAATTTAATATATGACAACACAGTGAAACCGCACGTCACACGTGACAGCTATGTGGCTCTGTCACCGCACGTGACAGCTCTGCGGCACAGGTTAAAAATATTTCAAAGAGGACGGTACATTTAGGGATTCGTGAAGTATTTTTTTTTTTCTTTTTCCTAAATTGTGATTTTCAGTCGGAGTGATGAAAATGCAGCAAACCAGCGGAACTTACATTTGATTGCAAATGTTTCCTACGTCAAATCCCAGCCAGCCTGCACTGATGAACATAGATATCTCGTCCGCGCTGCTGGCCAATGGGGGTCGACGTCCGCACGTGGCGGCCATCTT
>NW_015150924.1:552000-556324 GCF_000732505.1 Cyprinodon variegatus | reverse complement strand
TTGTTGTTAAATGTTAGAGATTTTGTAAATACATATTTTTATAGATACATTGTTTAGATTTACTTATGTATGTCTAACCCTTTATAGTATAGAAAATCCCTTTATTGTCCCACAATGGGCAAATTTACAGCAGCAGAAAGATTATTAAAAATGGTCACACAAATGAGGACCTTAGAAAAATGTATAAGAATAACATAATAGGGAAGAGTTAAAATATAAACAATACAATTCTGTAAAGTGTTTTAACAATATAAAACTCTGCACCTGGAGAATCAACAACCAATCTACAGCTATGGACATTTTTACAGCAATTAATATTTGAAAATAGCAGCAACATCAGAGATGTGCAAAATGACAGCAGCATGTTATTTAACCAAGGTTTCTATCATTACATTGGCTTTTATTTGTTCATGCTCCCTGTGGTTGGCACCTTTATTCCACTCCAGATTCTTGTGAGTGTAGTCCTTGTTCACTTTACAATAAAAAATAAAGTTTTGAAAACTTCGGTATTCATTCTTTTCCTGCTTTGTGCGTGGGAACGCGCAAACAGATTAGTAGTGCTCAGGGAAGTTTTTTAATTAAGTTCCCGAATCAACTGATCATTGAATCTGTATCACGGAGGCAATGGTGTTTATGATCAAGCAGCTGTCAATATAGAGCAACACAGTGGCATTGCCAATTTGATAATACAGTTTGGAGTGTGGTAGATAATAGGTTTTAGATAATAAATTAACTGGATTAGGTAGATAAACATTTTTTCTCCAAGACATTAGCAAAAACAAGAAGACAGTGATCCTCTAAGCAGATGTGTAATAATTTAATGAATTGATGGCTTAAAGGCTCTAAAAAAAAATCCACCCCAAATTACAGCATTACATTCTACATTACTGAAGTCTGAAGATGGTTCACTTTCAAACTGATTTAATCCCATTTTTAAAATGTAAAACAAACAAAACATTGGCTATATGAGAATATCATTTTCAGACATGCACTTCTGAACATTGTTCAAATTTAAAGTTTTACAAATTTGATCTTTCAGACAGGTCAACAAAGTCAGACACAGTAAAGGAAAATAAGGCAAAATGATGAGTTATTTAAAATCTCAAGAAGTGTGCAGAACATTAACTCCTTACAGAAACCCGATACAGTTGATAATTTAGAAGATTATATGAAAAGCAACTTTGATTTAGGAATGGACCGATATTAAAATCTGAGCCAATATTAATATAGCCTTTATGGCCAATATTCAACAACATTTAACTGAAAAAAAAAAACATCCAAATTGCTTCTTTGCTTCAGTTAAACAAAAACCTGGCCCTGCATCACAATCACCGTCACATTAGCAAATAAAACCCGATGAGCGGTCCACTCCCCTCCCCCTCCAGAAACAGTAACTACATTTCTTGTTAATAATGGCCCAGCTTTACCTATTAGACTGATCCAAAAAGGTTTTTAAATGCCCATTGATGTAAATAATATATTGTGCAAACCTAAAAAAAAAATAAGTCAATAACTGAATTTTGTTTTAAAATGTATTTCTGATACTTTAATAAAAGGCAATAAGCAGATTGTGTTTATGAGAGGATTACAGTATATTGTGTTCATTTGGACGTCCTGTTGACATGAGTTTTATTAATGTAGTCAGTGGTCTTCCTTTTTCGCGATCTGCATCAGACCATTGAAGACCATCAGACTGCTGATCTGAATCATATGTTAAGGCAGAAAACACTCAACTAAGTGGCCGGATTAACTTTACTGAAGCACGTTTGTATGTACAGGGCTACAGAAGTTAACTTTAATTAAACAAGGACAGATCAGGAAGCTGGTTCACTTCTTGAATTTTCCCAGGTGTTCTCTGGCGATAATGAGCCTTTGGATTTGAGCTGTTCCTTCATAGATCTACAATAAAAGAAAAAATATTTAGAAANTCCTGAATCAACTAATCATTGAATCTGTATCACGGAGGCAATGGTGTTTATGATCAACCAGTTGTCAATATAGAGCAACACAGTGGCATTGCCAATTTGATAATACAGTTTGGAATGTGGTAGATAAGTTTTAGCTTAAATTAACTGGAATAGGTAGATAAACATTTTTTTCTCCAATACATTAGCAGAAACAACAAAGAAGACATTGATCCTCTGAGCAGATGTGTAATAATTTAATGAATTGATGGCTTAAAGGCTCTAAAAAAAAATCCATCCCAAATTACAGCATTACATTCAACATTACTGAAGTCTGAAGATGGTTCACTTTCAAACTGATTTAATCCCATTTTTAAAATGTAAAACACACAAAACATTGACTATATGAGAATATAATTTTCAGACATGCACTTCTGAACATTGTTCAAATTTTATGTTTTACAAATTTGATCTTTCAGACAGGTCAACAAAGTCAGACACAGTAAAGGAAAAATAAGGCAAAATGATGAGTTATTTAAAATCTCAAGAAGTGTGCAGAACATTAACTCCTTACAGAAACCTGATACAGTTGATCATTTAGAAGATTATATGAAAAGCAACTTTGATTTAGGAATGCACCGATATTAAAATCTGAGCCAATATTAATATAGCCTTTATGGCCAATATTCAACAACATTTAACTGAAAAAAACAAACATTCAAATTGCTTCTTTGCTTCAGTTAAACAAAAACCTGGCCCTGCCTCACAATCACCGTCACATTACCAAATAAACCCCGATGAGCGGTCCACTCCCCTCCCCCTCCAGAAACAGTAACTACATTTCTTGTTAATATTGGCCCAGCTTTACCTATTAGACTGATCCAAAAATGTTTTTAAATGCCGCTTGATGTAAATAATATATTGTGCAAACCTAAAAAAATTTAAGTCAATAACTGAATTTTGTTTTAAAATGTATTTCTGATACTTTAATAAAAGGCAATAAGCAGATTGTGTTTATGAGAGGATTACAGCATATTGTGTTCATTTGGACGTCCTGTTGACATGAGGAGTTTTATTAATGTATTCAGTGGTCTTCCTTTTCGCGATCTGCATCAGACCATTGAAGACCATCAGACTGCTGATCTGAATCATATGTTAAGGCAGAAAACACTCAACTAAGTGGCCAGATTAACTTTACTGAAGCACGTTTGTATGTACAGGGCTACAGAAGTTAACTTTAATTAAACAAGGACAGATCAGGAAGCTGTTCACTTCTTGAATTTTCCCAGGTGTTCTCTGGCGATAATGAGCCTTTGGATTTGAGCTGTTCCTTCATAGATCTACAATAAAAGAAAAAATATTTAGAAACTCTGTATGTTTATATGTTGAGAGTAAATAAAATGTAGTTCCTTACCTGGTAGATCTTGGCGTCTCTCATCAGCTTCTCTACAGGGTAGTCGCTGTTGAAACCATTGCCTCCGAAGACTTGAACGGCATCAGTGGCCACCTGATTGGCGATGTCTCCGGCGAAGGCCTTGGCAATGGAGGCGTAATAGGTGTTCCTGCGACCTTGATCGACTTCCCAAGCGGATCTCTGGTACGCCATCCTGGCCAGCTCAACCTTCATCGCCATCTCAGCCAGGAGGAAGGACACAGCCTGATGCTGTCAAACGACAAACAGAGATATAATAATCATCTCATTCTACCATCATTATTTTCAATCTCAAACTGACAGCAGTGAAGATAAAGTTATGAAATAAAAATTCTTTTGTCATAGATGTTAAAACAAACCTCAGCGATCACTTTTCCAAAGGTCTTCCTCTCCATGGCGTAGTTTGTGGCTTCATCCAGAGCCCGCTGGGCCAGCCCTGTTGCTCCTGCTGCCACCTGTAATAAAGTCATCGGCTTAGTTACTGCAAAACCTTTTAGAAAGCAGAGTCTGAGAACCATAAAGCAGGATAGTGTTAGAAACAACAGGATGGTGAGATACTTTCCAATGACTTTATTCTGCCAAACCAGTTAATAAGAGTTGGCCGTTTGTTTTTTTATTAATAGTTGTGATCTGAGATTAACCTGTTTTTCTGTTTGAAAAATCCTCCCTTTCAGCTCAACAGTGAACTTTTTTAGCCACCAAAAAATAATCAACAAAAGTAAAGAACCATTCTTTACCAATATATTAGCAGTTATTACTTCTGAACCTCAATGTTTACAACAAAACTGCATTGCAAATGTAATCCCACACCTTTAACATTATTATGCATTACATTTAATGATGCATTGTAGTCTGAGTTTGTAATGTCACAAAATGCTTAATGATTGTTGTAAAGTATAACTCTTGACATCTATTCAGAGCTTAAAGGTGAAAGTCTATGATGGATGCATGTCTCTGGTCATCGTCGGGTTTTGTGGCAAGTTGCAAG
>NW_015150924.1:544073-550261 GCF_000732505.1 Cyprinodon variegatus | reverse complement strand
CTTCATTTCCAGCAATGATAACAGGCATTTGCTGCAGGGTGGAAAATAGAGAGTTCATTTATACTGAGCTACAAAATTAATGTATGTTATTGTTAAGGTGTTAGAAACAAAGTGTTATAAAACTTGTTCAATAATGGTAAGGGAATGTGTCTGATTATATATATCATATTGTAAATATGTCTAAATGTTATTTATCTTTTTACCTCATTGTGTAGTGACTGTCACTATGTGCAAAGCTGCTGCTGCTACGCAGAAATTTTTCAGTTTGGGATAAATAAAGTCCGTCCGAACATATTCAATTATTAACATTGCTGTTGAGTATTGGTCTAGATTCCCATTGTCCTGAAACATTTAGATATGTCTCTGTAGAGCTTGACTGTATGTTATTGAGGCAGGGTACGAAAGACAAGTTGCAGGAAACTGGACCTTAGAGATCTGAGTTTGAGATCATTGCTGTAGAAGATAAAATCATTCTCTGGCCAATGAGAAAAGCTTACATTTTAAGTTTCAGCCATGGACAAACATGGAAATTTCATTTCAACTAAAGGAAATAAAGTATTTATATGTGCCCCTTAGTAACAAAGCCCAACATTTGTTTGATTTAAAAAGAATTAAAGCCTTCGATAAAACAGATCATCAAGAATTTCAACAGGACCCTTTACTAAAATCAAAAAACAACTTTCTGTTGCACTACTATGGTGTCGTTATACACACGTTAAAACCATTTATAGATTTGTTATCATAATCGAGTTCTACTTACTCCCAGCGAGTTTGCCTCCATGGCCGTCTGCATTCCTGTGCAGGCATAAGCCAGCTCCTCTGTGATGAGGCAGGCATCAAAGATAGACAAACCCATCCCACCTAAAAGGAAAACCACCACATAAGGGGGTCAGCTAAACAAAACAGATTAAATAAAGTCCTATTTAGATGATTACTGTGTTGTAAGTGAGACAAAGTTTGTATGGTGTATCTAGTAATTTACTTGATATGGAGTTTATAACTGTTTACCATGCTTCATTAAGGTTCATCACAAACACTAGATCCATGACATCACTGTGACCTGTACTCTCAGGTGGGATGGCCTTCCCTCTCTACGAGGAGGCAGTATCATTGGTAGACTTTTATTTACAAGGCCCTTCTTGGATTACTGCCCTCTTACATTTGTACCTTACTTACACAGAGAAGCATGTCTTCTTATGCCCTGAGATCCAACAGCCAGCTGTTGCTCACTGTTCCTTTTGCTCACACAGAACTAGGGAATAAAGCCTTTAGCTATGCTGCTCCTTGTGCATGGATTCTTTTTTTTATAAAGAAACTGGAATTTGACTGAGTTTTTATATTTAAATGCTTTTAAGTTAAAAGGGAAATAATTTGAAGCAGCTTCAATGATCTGTAATTATTTTACTTGATATGATTTTTATGTACCTGTCATTTAATTTAATGTATCTGTTTTTTATGTAACTTTGCTGCCTCTTGGCCAGGACTAATAATAAAAAATAATAATAATAAATTAAGGTGTATTTGATACGATAACTTCAGAGAAAAAAAACAAACAATTGTTTAGTAGGATTCTCTGAGTGTAAAATATGCCAAGTTTAGATGTTTTAAAATTAGATAACATTTATCTCAAAGTGGAGAATCATTTCTTTATTTTATAAAAAAGGCCTTTTCAATAAGGAGAATGGAGACACCATGTGGTGTAAACCAGATGTTGTTCTAAAGCCCTATAGCAGCCTGTTAACCTTAATCAGGTCTTGCATTCATTACATTTGCTTATTTTTCATCTCTTATTTTATAATCTTTTCTAGACACAAATGCATTTATGTTTTATTAGTGACTTGAAAAACAATCTGCAGAAAATTTGACCTAGTATTTTATAGTTAACTTGTCAACTAATCATTAAACAAAAATAAACCTGCTTTCATTTATTTATTTTTTTTGTATCAGATCATCTTTGTTCGAACATTTACAAAGCTAGATTTGCTTGTTCTTGACTGAAAAAAATCCAACTCTAAAGTACAATGTACAAAAGCTTTCCTTAAAAATTTTTTTTTTTTTTCCCCAGGCATTTACACTAAAATTTTGGAACATGAGTACAGTTTAAAAGGATGTGGAGCGCATGAAGGGCATTTCCACTATTAATTCAAAACTTGAACAAAGGAGTTGGACAAAAATCCAATTTAAACACAAAAATGGTCGTCATGTACATCAGACAGCCTACTTTTCACAACTTTAAATGACTCTAATAGGGTTGTGCTTAACATCTAGTTATAGTTTGCTTTGTCATAGAGGAGCGTACCATATTCCTGAGGAATGTGTCCATTCACCAGACCGAGCTCCCATGCTTTCTTGATGATGGGGAACGGATACTAGGAGACATATTTAAGGGGAGTTACATTAACAGCTCCATTAACGCAGCAACATGATTATAAACACGATAAATATATACATTAAGATAAAACACCAGCTGAAGGACTGAATCCTTGATATTTAAAAAAAGTTTTGAAAAGCAATTTAACAATATCATTTTATTTTTTACTGTATTGGTTTCTAATCTAGTTACAAAGAGCAGAACAACCTTTAATAAAAACTAAACCAAAAGAAGCTGCTGTTGCATCATGAATATTGAAGCGTAGCTTTAGACCTTTTAAGAAAACACTACACAGATTAAATGAATAAATATTTAGAAAAAAAGGTTTCAAAAAGTTTTTAAAAATGTTCTCGATACATACTTCAGCACTCTTGTCATAAGCAGCTGCAACGGGCATCATCTCTTCACGAGCAAACCTCCTGGCAAGCTGCTGGAACTCCTTCTGCTGATCCGTCAGCTCTGGAGCACAATAAATAATAATAAAAGCAGACAAAAACAGTTAAACTATTAAAATTGGTTTCCAGAAATGTGTGTAGCTCCAACTCAAACAAACAACTCTTACAGAGTAGTTTCTTTAAAGGTATAGAGGACGATCTTTTATTTTCGGGTGGGTCATCTAAATAAGTGGCCCTCCTAATTGTTAATCATTCTGGTGATATGTTTACGTAAGGCCGTCCTACGTGCTCGGTTTCAGTCATTGAAACCTTTCTCACAGTGGTTCTTGAAAAATAGCTGAGGGTCATAAGAGAAACTGTGTCTACCAAGTGTATGAGAAGAAAAGAAAGGCCTCAGAGGAGGCATATATTTTTGCTTTTGCTGTCATAGCGGCGCAGTCGCTACCCGACAGCAGGGACTTATAACAAAGATGGCGCAAGCTCAGTGCAGTGGACCAACCCTGAGGTGGTTATCTCATTAACCGGATCATGCATTTTTATTTTTTAAAGTGGACTGGGAGGGTCTTTTAAAAAAATTTACAAAGTCCTCCACAATACCTTTAAGAAGGGAAATAAAATTTGTATTGCATTCAATGAATATATATTTCAGCAGAGATTTTTAATACAGTTTGACAGAACTAAGACTGAAATCCAATGCTTTGATAAAAAAAAAAAAAAGGGAACAGGTGGCCTTTTATTTCTGTGACATGTAAGAAATAATTAGTCTGGGAAGATTTCTTTTCAACATTTATGTGGATATTTGTGTGTGTGTAAAAGTGGATTAGACTGGTGCCAAACGATGTCAGAAACTGTTGCACTTTAAACATTTCTTACTGTTATGTTTTCCTCCGACTCACCAAAAGAGAAGCCAGAGGATCCAACATGACCGCTGGAAGCTGTTTTAGCTGCTGCAGCACTGGAGCTCTGCAGACGAATCCCAGACCGAAGGCTGGCTCTGAACACCTGCATGAACAGCACCATCACAATACAGTTGTACTATTTGTATTAATACTAGTTGTTCTTGACCTCAGTATGTTGTTAAATGGAACAGTAGTTTTTGTTTTGAGAAAATGTACAGTTAGAACAAGAACTAGTAACAAAGCCACCGAGAACAGATACATGGTCATCCTGGACCTCCACAGAGAACAAAATACATACCACTATGCCAGGTTGTGTTCATACAGCCAATAAATAGAAGTTCTTTATTAAAGAACGTTTGAATCATCTTGAAAACCATTAGTCACTTCCAGAATAGACACATCAAACTACAGAGTCCTAAAACTCCCTAAAATGTGACTCTGTTCAGTTTAGGATGTATAAGGGTAAAGTCTGTGTTGCTTACATCAACTTGAGTACCTTTGATAAAAATATGTAACTCTGTGAGTAGTTTCACTGCACCATACTTTTTCTTGAGTAAAATCTTTGATTCCTCTAACCAATGTGAGAAACTTCACTGAAAAGAGAACAAAATCATTTTAACCTTTGTGCAATTCTACATTTTTTCCAGTCTTAGTCTAACCAGTAAAAAGTCCCTCAATTATGTTTTCTAAACATTCCTGAGCATGATCTGAAAATATTTTGAGATGTATTTTTTTTATACATAAGTTATGTGAGAATATAATTCAATAAAACGCAGCTTTGTCTTTTTCGTTTTTTTCTGAGCTGCAGACACGAGATTATTTCCTTTTCAGTTACATAAAATGTTTTGAAAGAACATTTCCCGTCATATTTAATGGGTGTTCTTATTCATTGCATTACAATCTGTATCCAAACATTGTCACTTTTATAATAATCTGTCTCAATGTTCTAAACACTTGAAACCAGAGCAAACTTAACTGATTTCCTATAAATCAGCTCCAATCACAGCATAAACTCTTATAAATCTTCCTTGCACCTTGGAATGGACCCTGAGCCTGGAGATATTTACACAGAAAGCTACAGCTAATGCTAGAAGAATAGCCACCGATAAACGAGGGTTACTGTGTTTAAGGAGATGACGAAAATATGTAAATTATTGCCTTGGTAAGCAAAATATAAATATTTCCTAATTAATTAATTGTAAAAACTGTTATTTCTCATGTTTCAGTCGTTAGAGCGATTCGCTAACAAACGTTAGCATGTGACGTAACAGTTACAGCTCGCTTTGGTTTACTTGACAAAATAAGTCTCTTAAAGCTTCTATATATAAATTAACCGACTACATGTCGCTGTTTGTACAAGCAGTTATTTAAACTCGAGAAGACGCACCTTGTTAAGAAGCATGGTTGAAGCTTTTGCATAAACACGACCGACTTTGTCAGCTACCTCTGCTCCACTCTAACGATAACGCCCTGACAGCCAATCAGAGCAGCGGATAGTGGTCACGTGCCTCAGCTCTGCTGTGACTTTTGCCCCAGTTTTTACATCTTATCTAATGAGGTTCACCTCTGCTGTTTATAGTAATGAAAAATCTAAAGGGTCTCACAACCATGGCCTCAAAATCAGATGATACTGCAGCTTTGAAGTGTTCAAATAACAGAGAATCAAAAGCAGCTCGCAGGATAGACGGATAAGGAGATGGGATTGTTTTCAGAATACAGGTCCTTCTCAAAATATTAGCATAGGGCTGTTGCACTGATTTTTGGGAATTACTTTTGTTCTGTTCCCCCATAAAAATATAAAAACAGTTCCCACCCTTATAGTGTTGATACGTCCTGCCCCCCTGTTATATTTGATCTAAAACTGTTGTTGGTTCTCTCCCTCAGTGTTAACATTGTTGTCTAGTTTCTCAGCACTTTTTAAATCTTCGTTTGGGCACATGTCTCAGGTGTTACCAGGTTGATGGCTTTTTTAAAATTGTTTTTTTAATTTTGTTAAACCAATTCTACAGGTCCTTCTCAAAATATTAGCATTTTGTGATAAAGTTCATTATTTTCCATAATGTAATGATAAAACTTGAACATTCATATATTTTAGATTCATTGCACACTAAGTGAAATATTTCAGGTCTTTTATTCTCTTAATACGGATGATTTTGGCATACAGCTCATGAAAACCCAAAATTCCTATCTCACAAAATTAGCATATCATGAAAAAGGCAAGGCAAGCCAAATTTATTTGTATAGCACAATTCAGTACAAAGACAATGCAAAGTGCTTTACATGATTAAAATAAGAAAATAAAACACCAAGTAGAAGAAAAAATAAATAATAAATAAGATGCAGAAACAAGAAAAAACATTAAAAGCAGTTGGACTAAAGAAAAAAAAAACTAATGATGTTTCAGTTAAACTTTTTAACTAGAACTGTCGAAGCCAATCCTAAACAAATGTGTTTTTAGTCTTGAGTTAAAGGAACTCAGGCTTTCCGCACTTTTACAGTTTTCTGGAAGTTTGTTCCAGATAA